>NW_007246386.1:121687-138207 GCF_000164805.1 Carlito syrichta | reverse complement strand
GTGGGGGGAGGGGCGCAATATCTGGCCTTGCGTGGGACTGAAGTTCCCGGGCCTGGCCCCAGCACGGTTGGTGGTGGGCTGGGGGATGGGGGTAGCGAAGTGATAGCCTTTTTGGGAACTCACGTTCAGAGAATCTCACCAGTTCACCTATGCCGTAGCCATCTTGCCCCGTCTCTCAAGATGTTTTCTTATTTTAAACTACGGATTAAAGAAGCTATCTGTATTTAGGAGATGACCAGAAAATATCACATTGCCATGCCACAATTCAAAGAGGCATGGTAATGGGATCCTCCTACAAAACAATCAGATCAATCACATGACAAGTGGAGGAGGATACTATATCATCCTATCACAAAGAAAAAAACAATAATCAGTAGCAATACTCCAATTTGCTATAGCCTGCCTTCTTTGTCACAAATATTTCCTTTCATCTATGCACATGTAAATTGAAATTCTTCCCCAAGACTCCCCCCAAATTTCATGGGATCCTGACTTAAGACTTGGATTCATGATCTCATAATTCAAATTAAGTAATGCACCTTTTACTTACTTTAATTAGAGTGGTAAAAACAACTTTCTTCACTAGAATTTCCTGAGACATGTTGAAAATGGGCCGCTACACTCTACCCTGAACTTTTGAGGAATGGGCTGTGAACATCCTCTAGCTCTATGCTTCAACAAAAGGATAAGGAGACCTTGTGGACAAGGTGATTGACAGCATGAAACCTATGATCTCCCTTCTATTCCACACTTCAGTTACTGTGACTTATGTTCCCTGTCCAAATGCCTTGAGCATAAATCCAGGACCCATTCAATCTATTGTGGTTCTGCTGTCTGGTCAGATTGACATACGAAGGCCCAAAGGGTGGTCAAGAAGAAACTGTATGGAGGAAGAACAGAACAAGAATTGTTGCTTGAGATGTCCATACGTGTGTACCCAACAACCTTCCTGGGGCAAGATATATCTAGAGTTGGGAAAAAAAATTCCACTGGAAAAATGTGGAAAGACCTGGTTCTTTGCTGTACTTTCCATGATTCCAATGTGTTCCATGCACATCTCAACAGGATGTAGGAGAATATGCCCTTAATTGAATTTCTTGTAGTGATCCTGACCACAGAAAGTCAGGAACTAGAATACATTTTATTTTATAATAGTCTGTCTTTTGAGGTTGTTATGCTTCCATAGGACATTATTCACAATGCTATGTCTAAAAAATGTGTGTCATCTGAATACAACAAATTTATTAGTAAAGGGAATGAATGATATACCCTTGATTTGGTCTTTGCTTACAATCTGTGTCCTAATTTAATATTTTTAAAAAATAGGAATGAAGTAGATTTTTCAGTGTAAAATGTCTGGGAATTTCTGGATTCTCTCTCTTTTTTTTAAATTTATACCTACTTTCAAACAGATTATTTTGTCTTATGAGTTCATTTTAGTCACCCATCGTTTTTTGTTCTTAATACTGTATTTAAAACTGTTCAAAGTCCACCAGTAGTGATTACAATGTCTACAATATCTTATCCATGTGTCTTTTTTTTTGGAAATTTGTCCTCAATTGGTTTTACTCAAAAAATGTTGCTGGACCCTATGCTCTGAGTTATTTTTGGATGTGACAGTATTTGTGGATGTGACAATTGCAGGTACAATTAAACAATACTTAGACTTATGTAATATGCTTGGTTCACACTTTCTTTCCTCCTCTTTTTAGGCATGATTGCATTGAAGTGTCTGTGGGGGATTCTGAGATCAGGCTGCACCTTTGACTCTTTTGAGAAGACTGAATATATACATTTTTCTCATTACCTAACCACTTATTTTCCTTCTTTTGTTGATTATCAAAATTTTCACTAATATATGTCTAGTGTTGTTTTTTGTGTGTCATTTATCAGAGATTATTGGATGGATTTACTATCTGAAGATTTAGTTTGGATTTTAATTAAGAAAAATCTTTTTTTATATCAAAGGGATTTTTGTATTTAGTACAAAAAGAATTATGAAATATCTTCACGTATGTTTTTATATCTAATTGATGATTGTTTGGTAGTTCTTCTCTGCATTCATTGCAATTACTTAAGATTTCCTCCATACCTAAGACATAGCATTGTGAATGATGTCCTATGGAAGCATAACAACCTCAAAAGACAGACTATTATAAAAGTAAAATGTATTCTAGTTCCTGTCTTTCTGTGGTCAGGATCAGTACAAGAAATTTAATTAAGGGCATATTCTCCTATGTCCTGTTGAGATGTACATGGAACACATTGGAATCATGGAAAGTACAGCAGTGTCTATTTTTTCTTCAATGGCTCCATTTTGTTTAAAAGTGATGATATTAAGCCAGGCTCGGTGGCTCAGCCTGTAATCCCACGCCTTTGGGAGGCTGAGTTGAGTGGATTGCCTGAGCCCATGGGTTCGAGACCCGCCTGGGCAGCAAGACCTCATCTCTACAATAAATCAAAAAAAAAAATCAGCCAGGCGTGGTGAGAGGATTACCTGAGCTCAGGTGTTTGAAACTAGCCTGAGAAACATGATGATACCGTGTCTCTATAATAAGTGAATTTTTTAAAAAATTAAAAACAGGGTCTTACATGGTAGCACGTGCCTATAGTTCCAGCTACTTGGATGGCTGAGTTGAAAAGATCACCTGAGTCCAGCAGGTTGACGCTGGAGTGGCTGTGAATGTGCCACTTCACCCAGCCTGGGTGACAAAGTGAGACTCCAAACTCAAAAATAAAGCAAAGCAAAACAAAATATAACAAGGTCTCTGTATAGTGACCAGGCTGTTCTCAAACTCCTGGCCTCAAGTGATTCCCCTCCTTTGGCCTCCCAAAGTGCTGAAATTACAGGTATGAGACATCATGCCTGGCCTCTATTTTTTATGTTATAACAAAAAGACAAAATATGCATGAAATTAATTATGTACATTTTCTAGACATTTTATTTCAATACCTTAGTGATTTATTCCTTAATAACTATTTTGAGGGCCTAGAATGTGGCAAGTAGTGTGCTGATTTTAGGATAAAGCAAACCCATGACTTTAATTCATGCTCTTTACTTATACTAAATGGTATCACAATGACCAAGATATATGAATAACACAAAACATTACATTATTTTCTAATTAATTTCTTGCATAATTTAAATTAGGAAAATTAGTTATATTGTCACTTATATTACAGATGCATGGATATTATTAATATTTAAATGAAATCCAACTTATATTTTAATCTTTGAATTTATTATATATAGCTATACCTGGAAATATAAACAGATTAGAATTTAAATTGAGTGATAGAGGATACCAATTTTAAGGAGAAAACGTGCTGAAAATTCAATTTGGCAATATTTTAGTGTCATTTCCAGAAGGTGTGGGAAAAGTAGGAAGTATGCTGAAGTGAAGGTAATTTTCATTTTTAGATCTAAACTTCAAGGAGCAGTCTGATTATACAAAGAAGAAAACATTGAGCAGAAAATTCTTCCAGAGAATTCTGTTGACTACAGTTTTTTGAGTTCACATTTATAAATATTAATCTACATCTTTTAATCCCTGCAGTTCTGAATTTCTTGACTATTTTCTGTCATGGAAATTTATAGTTCATCCTTTACTTGGGTGTCTGTATACCTTTTGTGCTTTAAATAAAACAAGAGAGTTGACAGTTTTTAGATATTTAGGCATATTTATGATGGAAGAATAAATGAAACAATTTCTTTTTTTCTCTCTGTTATTGTTCATAAACTTCCAGTGGAATATTATTATTAGGGCAAGGGTACCAATCAATCACAAAATGTTCTAGGTATCATTTGTTAATCACTGCAACAGATAGACTATGCCGGGTTTGATAGTTACATAAGCCAAAGTGATGTGGAAGAAAAAAATGACAGTTTACTTCAGATGTTGTTAGCTTTATTAAATCTTATTTTGTTCACTCTATTTCTTAGCATATTGAATGGCATTTACAAACATATTTACCAAATTTCCTTTACCATGGATAGTCTTATAAGTATGTCCCCCATTTTTTTTAACAATGTATATAGCAAATAAATGGCTAAAATATGTGATGGCATATTGAATATTGTGAACTGAGTGCTTACCAAGGGCCTGGGAGTCATTATGGGCTGTAGAGTTCAAATTGGGAAGAGAAAATTGTTACAAATATTTTGGAGTTTATAAGCTTAGATTAAATATAGAGAAGTAAATACTAAATAAAATACAATGTTGAGTATGCTTCATGTTTTATGTGCATACAAATTGCTTTGTGTTTTGTAGGTATGGAGGATTGGTATGGAGTGTTTAACTTTGTTAGGATAACCCATTACCTGAGGAAGAAGAGATCCCTATTGTTGTTTGCATGCACTTTTGTACAGTTGAAAAATTTCCTTATATATGAAAACACAATGAAAACAACCAGTTAATAATAAAAATTAATGCAAAAATATAGTGTTAAAGATGCCACAACATCAGGTATATCAGTCCCTCTTGAAATGCAAGCAATTCAGTCAGAGACTTCCCAGAAGTAAAATCATCTACATGTAAGATGAAACTATAAAATATGAACAGGAGATAGGAAGAGGACAGAGGGTGAGGTATATGTGTCAGAGGTTGGGGAAGCGAGTCAGAAAGGAGAGCACTTTGTAAAGAGACAAGGCCAGCAGGGTTGAGGAGGAAGGGAAAACAGCAGCAGGCAAAAGAGAGTCATGCATGTATTGCAATTACGTGTGTCTACCATTGTGTGGACAGAACAAAGAAAAAAATTATAAGCCAGTAGGCCAGTGACCCTCATGAATAGAGATGCAAACACTCTTAATGGAATGTTAACAAATAGAATTTAGCAATATACAGTAAAACACAAGAGCCAACTTGGAGTTTACTATTAGAATCCAAGGCTTGTTGAATATTTGACAATAGATCAATGTCTTTCATCATATGAAGAGATCCATGGAGGAACATCTCATGATCAGGTCAACTGATGCAGAAAATGCATTTGAAACTTCAGATTCATATTTGTGATAAAATCTCTCAGAAAAACAGGAACAGAGGGGCTGTATGGTAAATGTTACAATTTCATATTTTTCTGCTTCCTGATCATCCCCACAGACTATGATCTCCTTGCCCAAATGACCAGGTGCCCCCATGTGATCGGGGTGAATACTGCCACAAGTTTCCCTTCTTGACCTACTCACATTTAAACTCTTCAGTGAGAGCTCCTAGCACCTTGTGATATGTTTTCCATCATGACCCCCCATAAAGGCACTTGACCACTGGTCCTGGCAATTGCTCTCTGTTCCCCACCTGCCTGCTGGGCCTGCTCCCTTAATGCTACCTCCTGCATAACCCTCCTCTGTTTTTTAAAAATCTATGAGTACAGTAAGCTTTTCTCCCCCTTTGTCTCACTTGTGTCCTCTCTTGTGACCACATCTGACTCATCATCACTTAAAAGAACAGATAACGGGTATTTTCTCAACTTGATCAGTAGAAACAAAAAAATCTACATTTTTGGGGGTTAAAGTTAGCATATTCAGTGACGAGGGACTGAAGTCTTTACCCCTAAGATCAGGAAAAATATAAAAATGTATTGTTAAATTTGCATCTAAGGATTTCTTGTTTATCAATTGTAAATGGTATTGCATTTTAATTCCATCTTCTACATGTTCAATACCAGTATATAGAAACATAACTGATTTTAGTATACTTCTCTTGTACCTGGTGGAATTCTGAGCACATTTGTTAGGTTTAGTCTAATAAGCAAATGGGGTCCTGTTGTCTATTAGGATAAACCTAACATTGATCCTTTTGCTTGTCAAATCTGTCTTTTGCAGGTCATGTGTTATAGACTTACAACTCTAGGATGCAAAATTAAGAGTGGCAGCTTAGTTCAGGTGGCTGATGAGAAGCCGTGATAAATGACCCAAATGACTTGCATAATCCACTTGTGACCCAGTTAATAGTGGTAGGAGAAATAGTGACAGGCTGAGCATTAGGGAACACATTTCAAAATCATGTTTTTAAGGAAAAAAGATCAAAAAAAGGAATATATAAAATAACTAGGAAAATAATAATAATACACCCAGTGTGAGAATTCAACTTAAAAACAAAATTTAATCACATTTTCATATTATAAATTTATCTCTGTACTATAGCAATGCAAATACAAGACAAGTTAAAATTTTCAAATACATATTCTAGCATTGTAACTTTGGTTTTATTGGCTTTATGAAAATTTGTCATTTAAAAAATATATTTTTTCAATCTTTTTGCCAGTTTTGATGAGGTTTAGGTATGCAGAGCTCTTTATGATGTAGTCCTGGGAGGGAAACATTCCAATGTATTATCTAAAACATTGATTTAATTTCTATGACACATGAATCGCTCATGGAGATAATAAAAATAAACTTCATGTCAATAATGATAATTATAGCAAAAAGATCCTTGGGTAAATAAATGATTAAGCCAGAGGGAGAGTGAATTTAACTCTGAGAAAGTTACAAATGAAGTCACATTTCTTTATCAACACCTGAATAGCACTGGAATTCACAGTGATAAAGTGTAGACAAAAATGTTTCTATTTAAAAGAAATATCAAAATGCGTATTAGGGAGTATGGTGATATTTTACATGTAGTGCAAAAAGATTTCTAATTCTTCATTGATATTATTTTGATTGATAGCCAGTATTTACTAAATACACTGTATATGTGTGTGTATACATAACATACTACTGAATTTTCTCTTATAAGAATTTACACTGTATTTATACCTGCCTTTGCTGAGAGGATCCTAACTATATTTTATTTGAGGTGCTTTGGGATTGTGAACTTTCTTCTGTCTGGAAATTAGGTGACAGGTTCTTACCCCACTATGCTAATTTAAAGCAGATTTCTGTTCTCCAAAATTATCTTTTTTGTTTTCTTGTTTTTTTGTTTTTACTTTTCTGCTCTTACAATTATCAAGTAACAGTTTACTATGATGTTCATTAGTTTCACTTCCAGGAATGGCATGGCCAAACAATCTCCAAAAATCTTTGTAGTCCGTCTACCTATTCTAGTAACTATTCTGGTCCTACTGGAACTATAGGGACTGACACTTTGCCTTTCAAGACTGTCACCTTTTGCCATCTGCCAGAAGACTCACCATCCATGTTGAATTCAAAAAGACCATTTTGATGGTGGAATATTCTGCTCTCCTTCTGACCACTACAGAGTCACCAATGTGAAGATGTTAGTGCCACTCAACCACGAACTTTCTCAAAGCCTTGGTGAAGTGAGTGTGCACTGAACTCTTCGGAAAGACATATTTAGCATACCGGCCCTCCTCTTCTTAATATACCTGCCCCCCTAAGGTTTCAGATGATTTCTTCTATAACAAATTCAGGAAATTCTGTCATCTCAATGCAATTGGTCCATGGGTCAGTCAACTAGCTGAGCGGTTAACTCCTCTTTCAACTTTCATGTTAACACTGATTACAAAATTTCTGGTTAATGTATTCATATAAAACATCTGCCTAACTCAATGCTACATTCCTTTGCCACTATTTTTTTTAATCCCTTTCTCTGTGTGTTGAGGATTAAAGTTTGCCAATGGGACAAACTCATATGAGGTTTGGAAGGAAGAAGTGAAACAGAGCTATTATTTGTTTCAAACAGGATAAAGGCACAATACAGTTGGCTTTTGGGTTCATGTGTAAGCTCCCATCTTGCAGTTACAACACCACCTAAGATCTCCACAATTAAAGGCGTTCTTCCCTAATTTAAGAGCTGCAAGATAACATCAAACTGATGTTTTCTTCAATCCCTCAATGATATTCTAAATCTTTATATATATATATATGTTTATGTGTAGCTGATGCATTGGCCATAAATGTGCAGCTCATTGTATCAGAAAATATTAAGGCAACTGCCTTGTGTATTCTTTCATGGAGTTTTGTGCCTCCAAGCTAGCAACTAAAAGACCATATTCAAAATCTTTTTCTAACTCTAATATTTTAGAGGTCTATTTGTACCAAGTCAGAAAACTGTTTATTAAATCTACCTCAATAAATATTATAGTTATTAATTTCATAAATATTTATCAAAGTTTAATTCTGTGAGACATTAAAAACACCAAAGTGAGAGAAGCAGTGTTGCTAGACTTAAGGAATTTGTCGCCTTTGGAAAAATGAGCATTTTATTCAATTTTGTCCATAACATAATGACATACTGTAGCAAATGCTATGGCAGAAGTAAAAAGAGATGTGACGACTTATTGCCTGGTGATATGATTTACTTCACATGTTCAGAAATGTGTCCCTGACAAAATTGTTTTTGAGCTGAGATCTAAAAGGTATATGAGAGCTCACTGGACTTATGGGAGATGCTCTTCCAGATAAAGGAAACTATATTTATAATATTCTTAAAATTACTTGTTACTTAATTTTTTACAAATTTATTATTTTAAAGATGTGGAGTACAGTTCAGGGTTAGGTATACAAAAGTTCATTATGCAGATACTTTTGTTAATGAAGTATACCCCCATCCCCCCTGGCAGTTTCTCACTACTGCCCATCCTACCATCCCTCTCCTGGCAGTTTCCCAGAACTGCCGATCCCTTTCTCATAGTATTATAAAAATTGTTCAGGGTCAGCTTGTGAGTAAGAACATGTGGTATTCAGTTATTTGT
The DNA here is from genome assembly GCF_000164805.1 of Carlito syrichta. Classification (NCBI taxonomy): domain Eukaryota; kingdom Metazoa; phylum Chordata; class Mammalia; order Primates; family Tarsiidae; genus Carlito; species Carlito syrichta. The sequence goes on along the minus strand of NW_007246386.1, from coordinate 129,552 downwards.
TTCTTTGCTAAATCAATCAGTGTTATAGACTCTAAGTCCATCCAAGTTGCTGTGAAGTTCATAATTTTGTCCTTCTTTATGGTTGCACAATATGCCATTGTGTATATGTATCACATTATTTTTATCTAGTCTTCTTTTGATGGGCAGCATAGTTGGTTCCATGTTTTTGCTATTGTGAATAATGTTGCAATAAACATGCATGTTCAGGTATCTTTTTCATAGAATGATTTGATTGTACAGTGGTACAATTATGGCTTACCTCAGCCTTGACTTCCTGGACTTAAGAGATCCTTCCTTCTCAGCCTCCTGAGTAGTTGAGACTACAAGAATGTGCTATCACCCTGGCTGGTTTGTTAAATTTTTGTAGAGACCAGGTTTTGCTATGTTGCCCTAGCTGATGCCAAAATCATGGCCTCTAGCAATTCTCTCACCTTAACCTCTCTAAGTTCTGGGATTATAAGCAGACGCCAAGATGGTTGGCCTGTCCCTAAAATTTTAATTGAGCATAGATGAAGACTAAACAAGATTTTCCTTCATCCCATCAAAGCTCAAACTATTTTAATATCTCAAAGTTTTAGCATTAAAGTAATCTTAATTATGGTTAGTCACAGGATGAATTTAGTAACATTTATCTTCTCACTCTGAATTTGCCCTTGCTGGATCTCTAACCTCAAACAAGTTCTCTCTGTTTTTCCATCCATCACTGCTTCCTTTCCATGAAGTTCTGACCCTTACCATGGTATCACTTCACACCCTTGTGATTTCAAGTTGGATTCATGCTGTGGAAGACACTGACAGGATACCAAACAGCAGGAAGTGCATGGAGACAGGGATTTCTTCTCCAATTTATCTCTGCTTTCAGATTTGTTTGTTTTGGTTTTTGGCAGCTTCTGTCTCCCTCCATGACACCTCTGTAGAGTGTCACCTTCTTTATGAATGCCAAAATTCATAAAGTAGATGCCAGTAAAACTATTTTTATTCTCTTTGCTCTCTTCCATCTATGAGAGTAACAGCATCTCCTTGTTTTTAACCTCTAGGTGTCATGGAATTCCCTTGGTTTCCCTAATCCTGATCATATATCTGTAAAAACTATTTTAAAAACTTCGGAACCATTTATGTAGGATTGTGTTTCCTACCAAAACAACAAGCAATAAATGTATAAAACAAGAAGGTTGAACTAGGTAACTCAGAAAATCTTTTCTAGCCATGTAATTACAGAATCTAGATTTTATTGAGACTAATTTTCCAGAAAGCATTTTTATCATTAACTTTATTTTAAATTTTAATATAATGAATGCCTACATAAACAAAACACAACTGGAAAAAAAAGATATTTAATCAAGATAGAGCAGATTTTAAAACTATTCAATAATGTGGAGACAAATAATTATAAAAAGTATAGCCATAAGCAATGTAATAAATAAAATGAGTTAGATAAGTAAATTTCTCATTGATATTACATATCTAACAGAAAGTAGTTGGAACTTTTTCTCATATGCACATTTTTTCCTTCATCTCTATGTCAGAACTTCTCTTTCTTGCTGCTATTTATGCCTTTACCTGTTAGACGCCAGTTGTGCTTTCCCCAGTAGTGCTAATCAAGAATGTTTCCAGATATTGGTAAATGTCTTTATGAGGCAAAATTTCCTTTGTCACGAATTACTGGTTATATGATTATGTATACACTCATACACATTCACACCCGATAAATAGATAGATATAAAGATATAAAAATAGATAGATGGAGACAGCTAGATAGTATATAGATAGATAGTTAAACAGATAGCTTTAGGATGATAGATAGATAGATTGAGAGATAGATACATAAATAGATGGAGGATAGAGATAGAAAGATAGATAGATAAACGTATAGGCCCATAGATATTGATGGCAGATAGATATGCCAAAGTATACTTAAACGATACTTCCTTTTAAAAAATTTTATTTTATTTTATTTTAAAGTTGTAGGGTACAAGTCAGGATTGTGTACCTAAGTGGTTTAGGTACAAGCGAAGTTTTGGGCCTCTCTTAAAGCAAAACTTTCTTTAGATTTCTGTGGTCAATATTCATTTGTTTAAAGGTTGCATATCAATAAATACTCTAGCACTCATGATCAAAAGTGTTTGTATACAGTTATTCACTGATAACCATGAGAGAATGGTTTCAGGAAGCACCTTGGATACCAAAATCCATGGATGCTCACGTTTTTGATGTAAAATGCCGTAGTGTTTTAATATAACCTACATACAACCTCTCTGATACTTCAAATCATCTCTAGATTACTTATAATAACTAATACAACATAAATGCTATATAAATAGTTAGTACATTGCGTTGTTTAAGGAATAGCAAAAAGAAAATCCTGAACATGTTCAGTACAGACACAACTACTTTTTCCAAATATTTTCAAATCCGCAATGTGAAAATCACAGGTATGGAAGGTTGAATATCTGAGTGCTTGAAAATTTTGCACTTATGTCTCCTAAGTATATAATTAGATGAGCCAGGTTTTCCCTAGACTAGTATAAACTTCAATGGGGTAGAAAAAATGAATTATTTAACTTTATATACCCAGCACCTAGCACATTCCTTTGCATATTATAGAAAAATTGTGCCAGGTACAGTGGCTCATACCTGTAATGCCAGCATTTTGGGAAGCCAGATGGGAGAATTCCTTGAACCCAGGAGTTCAAGACTAGCTTGTCTAACATGGTGAGACCCCCTTTCTTTAAAAAAAAATCCAAAATTTATCCAGGCGTGGTGGTAAGTTCCTGTAGTCTCAGCTCCTTGAGAGACTGCGGTGGGAGGATATCCTGCAGAACTATGGCTATGCCATTGCACTCCAACCTGGACAAAAGAGTGAGATGTAGGCTCAATAAATAATAAACAAACAAAAAAATACATAAATAAGAATAGTCTACTGACCTGAAATAAACTTTGGTGTACTATGAGTGAGATCGCTTCAAAGGCTAGCTGGGATAAGCTTTCTACTTTATTTTTCAGGCAATGTAGAATCATTTAAATTTGTGGAACCAAGGGCTAACCCGATCATATCTACAGTTAAGAAAAATAATGCTGAAATCTGTCACACAGGCCACAGTTCACTTCCTTAATTAACCAACTATTATTATTAGGAAGAGTCCGGATCGTTCCTAATCTACGAAGAAAGCTTTCTCCAAGGTAATGTTACATTCACAATTCTATGACTTTTGAAAACGTTAAGAGCTATGGTATAATTTTGGCAATAAATATTGATTAGGTATTAAGATGTGAAGAGAAGTAATAGTTGAAGGTGACAACATTGAAGTGAATATAAGGAACCATGTGGAGATAACATTAGCCTTATCTTCTTAAAATAATTCATGATTATCCCCTTTATCTTCCCTGTCATCACCTTCAGTATTCCATGCTAATGGCTACTTACCTTTGAAAGTAACTATACAAGTAGAGACGTTGAAAAAGCAAAAAATTAAGAAATAAACAAGTTGTTCCATGTGTGATGTGGACTGTCACCATCACCAATCAGAGAAAGAGCAAGTGGCACAGAATCACATAGGTCACACTCTCCCAGGGGTGTCACTTTTAAAAAGAAAGTAAAATCTCAAATGCATCCAAGGTGTGAAATCCTGCTGCATCATCTTGAACAAAAGATGATCATTCACATAGTCCTTTTCTACAGCTCTTCCCAGAATTATAGTGTCATTGTCAGTGAAAGTTGTATTTCAATCAACACTTTATTTATGCTACAGCTGATTCTAACCATACCTGTAAACAGACTTTGCTCTGAATCTTGCCCTATCTTTCAGTAGAATGTGATCATCAGCATAATGTGGGAGCTAACCATGCATTCAACTAAATATTTCTCAACATTTAGGGATGTTTTATACTAAATTATTTCTGTCCATGCACTGACACATTTGCAATATATTCTGACAAATTTAATAAACTAAAATTTCCTTCCAATGTCATGAATACTTTCTTTTTCCACTTCTAACTATTACCAGTTTCTCACCCAGGCAAAATCATGGCTACATGGAGAATTCCCCTGCCACTGTCATAAAAACTATTTTTCAAGGGTGTCTAAGCATGACACATAGAAACTATGATGTGGAATTTATTTGTATAGATAAATATATATAGTACATTTATTTATCTTGACTCAATTTTGAGAGAACTAAAATTACAAAGTAATGTGTTATTTTGATGTAACTATAAACTGACAATAAATGTAGATTTTTCTTCCATTATTAAATTTATTTTTTTACAGAAAGCTTGTATTATAAAAAAAAAAAAAGGTAAGGAACAATAAAAACTAAATAAAATGACAAACTCCAGCTTTCCAGGTATAAACCTTATTAACAGACACAAATGTGTCTTTTGACATCTTTTTTTAACACACGTGAGTCCACACACATTTCACAAATACACACTCATAAAAAGCATATAATTATGTAAATTATTTTTTACAATGCATCAATATAACATGGTCAGAGAGACCTAGTCCATTATATGTAATAGCTTTATGAGTATTCCATAGTATGGTTTATTTTCTCTTTTAATATGTGAGGAAAAACAACAACAAAATGGGTATAAACAATTTTAAATATTCTATGCTATGCCGACTTTTCTTTTTTTTTTTTTTGAGTTGGAGTCTCACTCTGTCGCCCATATTGGAGTGCAGTGGCCGCTCCCGGCCACCGCAGCCTCAACCTGCTGGGCTCCAGCGATCCTTCTGCCTCAGCCTTCCGAGTAGCCAGAATTACAGGCGCGCGCTTCCATGCCCAGCTAATTTTTTGATTTATTGTAGAGATGATGTCTCGCCAAGGTGCTCAGGCGGGTCTCGAACCCGTGGGCTCAGGCAATCCACTCACCTCATCCTCCCAAGGGCGCGGAATTACAGGCTGAGCCACTGAGCCCAGCTATGCTGACATTTTTTAAAACCTCTTAAGTCAAGGTTGATGGTAGGCTATTCTTCACCACGTTCTTTTTTGATTGATAGCATCCCAATAATACTGAAGAAAGATGCTTCTGCTGAAGTGGTAAATGTCTTCCTCAACTCACGGATGATGAATGAATGTGAACCCTGTGAGGCCCTATGAGAATGGTATAACCTCAAAGATGGTAGCTGTTATTTTTTGCTTTTGTGACGGTTTTTTCTGACTATTAAAAAAATTTCAAAAGTATCAGTTATGCACATATTACTTTAACCAAAGACTTTTGCTCAAATGATATTTGGGTAAATATAGGGCATGTCCATTTTAATTTTTTTCAGTAAATGATATATACATTTCATACATGAAAAGTTAAGAAAAAATTAAAAATGTCTCATGTAATAATCTAACTCTCTTTTTGCAATCTATAAGAGTCTTCTTATCTATATTTCATTATATAATACCCAAATTGATAGAATCTTCAATATAATCTTTTTTTTCCTAATTTATACTCCTGATATAATAAGAGAAGTAATCATATTCCTTTGACTGCTCGGTGTTTTCATATGTCCCTGTTTTACGAAGATTTAAACACAATTGCTGTTTTAAACTGAACGATGTCACCTTCGATTTCCTAGCATCCTTTTAAAATTTAATTCTTTGTGATGGAAAATGTAATAAAAATACCTATTACTTGGGTCTGTAGACCTTGCTAAACTATATTCATAAGAGTAACAATATGTGACTATCACATCCCTAATTGCTTGGACAATTACTCTGATAGCTCATAAATAAAAGAAAATCAAAAAGCAAGCAAATTTTAAGTACCTGACATCTAATCCATGAATGTTCTGGAGAACTCGGATGAAGGGGCAGAAGCTAAAACAGTTTCATAGAAGTAGTGCAGGAAAAATAAACTCAAACCCCAAATTTGCTTCTGAAAATTTGTTCAAAATCTAGTCATACCTGTGTCCACCAAAACTAGTCTCATTGCTACTGAAGGAAAAGAGAAGTTTTCCATCGAGAAAGCCAAAATTGCCATCTAGAACCTAGAGGCAACCTATTATCTACTTGAATATATCCTTAGAGGCAGAAATAAAAGAAAAAAAATATATATATATATACACACACATATATATCTTTGCTGAGAGGTTTCAATGAATATGTTGACAGCGGGCACAGATTTTAGAAGGCAGCTATTTCAGGAAATATTGGAAGAGAAGAATGAAAACAGCAGGTAATAACAATACTTTTGTAGTAGTAATAATAGTAGTATAGCAACAATACTACTACTAGTAGTAGTAGTAGTAGTAGTAATGGTGGTGGTAAGTGTTTTTGTGTGTGTATGTGTGAGTTGGAGTCTCACTCTGTTGCTCAGGCTGGAGTTCAGTGGCACACTCAAGGACATCCCAGCGTCGATGTGCTGTGCTCTGGCAATCCTTCCCCCTCAGTCTTCCAAGTAGCTGGAACTACAGGCACATGCTACCACGCCTGGCTAATTTTTGATTTATTGTAGAGACGAGATCTCGCCAAGTTGGCTAGGCTTGTCTGGAACCTGCGGTTTTAGGCAATCCACTCACCTCGACCTCCCAAAATGCTGGGATTACAACCTGAGCCACCGAACCTGGCTGGTGGTAAGTTTTAAAATGAGGAGACTGGGAGAAACAGCTACACACAGAACATCATTTAGGCTCAAGTCACATTTGATATTGTGTGGTTGTGTTCTCTTAAGAACACTGGCTGACTGTGTTTCTTTACTTTGGGGAGCCTAAGGGAGTTGAACTTATTTGTGAATAAAGCAGAGTGAGTTAGCTCCAAAATTGCTGGGGACCACAGAAACCACTATTTGTGAAGATATCTTTGGAAAGAAGTGAGGTGACGTGTATCTTTGTTGCCTCTACTCTTTAGTGTTAGAGGAAGTGAAATTTGCAGGATTATTCTAATCAACACTTCCACTCCAAGTGTCTCCATCTGATACATGCTCCCCCACATGCCTAAGAGATTCAGGTCCTTATGAACCAGGTCCTGGTTTATTTTGTGATGTTGATACCAAGAGTGGAATAGGAAGGACACGTGCTTATAGGGGAAAGAATGGGAAGGTCTTGGTGAAAGAGGTTAATTCTGTCTATATCACTCAAAGTGGAAACGTGGGAAATGACGGGCTGAAAACAAGTTAAGGGAAAGAGAGTTTTCTATAGTGTTTTGGCAAGTGAGATGCTAAATAAGTGGTGGAATAAAGAATTTGACTGGAGAGAAAACAGGACACGCTTGCTAATTAGATTAATAATTTATATGCTATTTACTGTCCTTCTATGGACTAGAATCATGAATACTTGCAATTCTAAATTAACTTTCAGTCTTTTGGGAATGTGCTTTTAAAAATGTGGCCTAGCTCCTGTAATAAACCACACAGACTGGTGCTTCAATAAAAGTTATCTTAAACAATGACACTAATGTGCTAGAAATGCACTCAGCATTGAGATTTCTTTCTATGCAACCTTGTGTGAACTACATATGTTGTGGGATGTTGAGAATTTATGTCAGGCTTAATTATAAGAGGGAAGGGGATTTCACTCTCTCTAAAAGTATGAACTATTTAAATGAATTAAAATACAGGCAAACGGATTAGTTATTAAGGAGAATCTACTGCTGAATTTCTTTAAGGTTGCTTACAAAGATCAGGAACGGAAAGAGCACACACTATTGCACTTCCCCTGACTGCTGGAGATAGCATTCTAAGCAAGGCCTGGACCAGCTGCCAGGTAAGAAGAAATTGGCAAAATATCCTTGATTGGGAAAGAAAAGACTGTTGGAAGCTTTCTAGCTGTTACACTGTTGGTGGGAGTGTAAACTAGTGCAACCTCTGTGGAAAGCAGTGTGGCGATTCCTAAAAGCTCTAAATATCAACCTGCCATATGACCCCGCAATCCCCCT
>NW_007246386.1:115992-121348 GCF_000164805.1 Carlito syrichta | reverse complement strand
AGAAAATGACTGACAGTGGTGGGAAACTATGGGGGGAGAGGGAGATGGGATTAACGGTAGCAAATATCTGTCTGGGGACGGGGAAACACCTCTTATAAACAGGGTGCCTGAGTGAAACGTATTTGTATACCTAAACCTTAACTGTACCCCACAATACCATAATAAAAAATATTGATAAAAAAATATATCTGAAATTAGTTGACAATTAGAGAGATGGTTGGTAGGGTCAGGGAGAGGAGTCTGGAGTCAGTAAGCTTTGAGATGTATGTGAGGTCCCACTCGAAAAATGGAACTAACTTGTAGTACAGACTTGTAGTACAGGCTTCCTCCCTTGTAGTACAGGTTTCCTCCGCCAAGTAAGTTATTTTGGAACCCACTGCCATCAGTGTACCAGCTAGCATTGTTGTCAGAAGCTGTGTTTGGCTTCAGTGAATTTTTTTTTTTTTTTAGATTCTTTCAACATATTTGCCCATTTCATGACAGATGATTTATGAGGATACCTGCCCAAGGCATGCTGAGTGTTCAGAAACTTTTGACCTCAAACTGGCATGACCCCCTGCCCCTTCCTCCCTATTTACACAATCTGTCCTTGAGCGACCATTTGTTTGTTTCCTCAAATGAAAAAAGTTCTCAAAGGGAAACATTTTGCTGATGAGGAAGAAGTGAAACGAACAAAAAATGGCAGAAGCATCAAAAGTCAACAAAACTGACAAGTTCAAAACTGTTTTGAACAGCAGAAAAAGTATCTTGGTAGGTATATTGCATCAAATGGAGATTACTTTGAAGGTAATTGAAGTTTGAACATGTAAGCCTGAATACATAATTTTATATAGATTCTGTTTTATGCGTCCCCTTGTATTTTACATGGTGTAGCTCCTCATGAATGGCTTTCATGGGGGAGGGGTCCTTTATGCAGTAGCAGTGAAAGCAATAGGAAGGATGGACACAGAAACATTTGTAGATCTGATTCAGTAAAAATCCATCAAGCAAGAATCTAGATGACTGAAGCGAGATAGTAGAGAAAAAGAAAAGGAGAAACATACAGTACTAGCATCCCTGACACACACATTCAATTGCGTCTGTGGTTTTGTAGATGTGTCTTGTAGATTTGTTTACTTATTAATTTTTATTTTGATTCAGATGAAATGGAGGAGCTGAGATATTCTAGCAAAAGCCCCAGTCGAATTGCAGGCCACAGGCTGAGAAAATCCAGGAAAATGAAACTTCATCAGCTTCTTTTATTCCAAATGTTGCAAGCACCCACAAGTCCAGGAATGAGAAAAGGAAAGGGGATTTGAGTTTTAACTACTCATTTTGAAATTAATTAGTTTTCTCTTAAGGTAGAGTGTCTCTTAAACATACACATGTTTTTCATTGTGTTTATTAATAAAATCTGTGTGTATATGTTTTCTATAAATTGCCACACACTGGATGGCTTAAAAATACAAATGTTTTATCTTAAAGTTCACGCATCAGAAGTCTGTCATGGGTCAGAGTAGGCTAAAGTCAAGATGTCAACAGTGTCCTGTATTCCATTTTGCAGTTTCTAGGAAAGAATCTGTTTCCTTGGCTTTTCCAGCCTTTAGAAGGCCCCCACATTCTTGACTCATGGATCCCTTCCTCCATAAGAAGCAAGTAATGTGCCTCTCTGTCCATTCTTTTACAGTATCAATTCCCCTTCCCCCTTGCTGGATCTGGTATGGAACAGGTTTTTTCAATGACTCATGTGGTTAAATTGGGCCTATATGTACAATCAGGCTGATACTCTCATGTCAAAATCCTTAACTTTAATCAAATAATACAGCGTAATTTATTCTTAGTGCCCTGGTATTAGGACAATGGTCTCATTGGGGCAGGAGGGAGAGAGAGCATTGTTCTGCCTACTGCATTTTGTGAAGATAATTTTTCCACTAGTTAAATGAATGAGGAGAAAAGGATATTATTACACATTACTTTGCTTTAAAAGTGCCTTCATGCATGAAAGGCTTTACATGTATCAGAACATTTAAATTGTATAAACAATCAAGCAAATTAAGAATCACTGACAACAATAATAGAATCAAGAGTAAAAGGCCTCTATAGTCACAATGTATTAATTTCATGCACAATTAGGTGAATCTATTTTTTCTCTGAATCTCTTAGACACACAATCCAGAAATGGATTATGAAATCAGTTGTGAATTTTATTTGCATAGATTTAATAAAATACTGATTCTTCTTAGATTGAGTAAATTTCTAGATAACCATATTCACACTGCTGACTCTTCACTCTAGCCAGACAACTAAGCCTGAAAGTAGAATTTCAAACTAAAACCATTACATTATTCTGTTTTTATTCACTATTCAGGGTATTTAGATCTAGAGAATGAATTCATTTTTTGGCAGTGAAGCATCTGTTTGTCTTTATTTTCAAATCAAACAATAATTTGAAGACTACTACATTTTAGGAATATTTTTAAGTATTTTTACTTTAATGAATATTTTAAAATTTTACCATCTGTGGCTAAAGTGGAGAATTCTAATTTCTTTGACATCGGAAAAGTTTGATAAAATTTGTCTATGTAATAGAATCTCTACTGTAGAAAAATCTATGATTCTTGGCACATTAGAAAAATTTATCATTTGGGGTACTAAAAATAGCAGTTTTAATCTGAGACTAAACAAAAATATGAAATTGTGAAATTTGAATAAAATTGATGTTATAAGTATTCATTAAGATGAATGAGAACTTGTGTGTGAGTATATGTTTGTACAAGTTTTTGACAAAATAAATTAAATTGATTCATCAAAAATATGAAGAGTTATTTCCATCCAAGTTAAGCTTTCAAAGGTGTGTGCTTTGTCAAACACTTATCACTAAATCTGTCGTTTCAATAACAATTTTAGTACCATTACTGGCATAACAGTTATAGAAAATAGGAAGATGGTGTGCATAAAATCTGACATGTGTACTTAGAAAATATAAAAATAAATTTGAATCTATTTAATTTTTAAAACTTTAAAAATTGAAAACAAAATATTTTTTCTTCTAGGTTTCAGAGTCATTTGTCTGGGTTTTATAGAAGTAATTTTAAAAATTCTTTTTTTTTTAATCCCAGTAGTTGAGAAGCAATGACCTCCACTGAAATGTCTAATAAGGATAGTATATTCAGAATAAAAAGTGATGGGTTGTTCACATGTCTTCAAATAGAGCTCTCTTACAACCCGAGGCAACAATTTTCTACAGCTAAGCTGTTGTCCATCTCTTTTTTAAGTTGGTTTTGTGATTCAGCACTCAAAAGGCTTTTTATTGCTTTCTGAGTATTTTGCTGTAATTTTGACCTACTGCCATTATAACCTCTGTGGTCAGAAGAGCAGGACTTCACCTTATGTGGCTGAGACAAATTAACTTACAAATTCAGACATATTAATATATTTTAAATACCCTGATATACTGGCATTGTAAAACCACTGTATTGTTATCTCCTGGAAAGCAGGGAATGTGTCTAATTTATTTCTCTCTCTATCCCAGGATCTATTTAATGAATGGACACAAATAAGTATAACTATTAATTTGTAACATATCTGTTGTACATTTAATTAGAACAGGGTTTAAATAAATAAATATGTAGATGAAATTTTAAACTGATTGTACTTGGTGGTTGAAACTTCTAAGTGTAAAATTCCCTGGTTTCTCCCATGAAGTTAATAGTTTTGAACCCTGATTTAAATTCTCAATTTCCCTGAAAATTACCCTTTGTTATTTCCTCTACTTAGGAAGCTTAGATAAAAAAGATAGAAAGCAACAATTTTCAATTAAGTTTTGAATTGTTGGATGCTATAGATGTAACAAAAAAACTCTGAGAGGTAAAGAAAACATCAAGGGACAAAGCTGGACACAAGAATTTATTAATCACTTACTATACATCTTACTTTGTAGTTCATAAATGATTTATATTTCTAGCAGAAGATACCAAAAAGGATAAAGTTTAGAACAGTGATAATTATTTGCTTTTCCTTCACAATTTCATAAATGTCATTGTTGAATTTGCATTGAAAAACCTTTCGCATGTAATTATGATTATCTATGTATCTAAGTTTGTGACTATATTCATTTTTCAATTTCATGTTTACAAACATAATACACTGGTTATATTCAGGATATCATTGCGAAAAGAATGACCAAGAGAGTTGCTTTGGAGATTTTCAGTCCAAGTTCCAATATGGCCAAGAGCTTTTGCCAGGTATGTGGCCACAAGAAAATTTATTATTCTTCTTGCGTCTCATCATCTTTCTCTGTGGAAATAAATAAAATGATATTTATATCTCACATATGTGGTGAGTAAAGTAACTAAATGTACACGAAAAGCCCAGAAAATAGGCCACAAATCTTAGTTCTTTTCAAAATTAAATGTCACAGTAACTACTGCCTTTCTATAATTTAAAAATTAGATGATAGAATATTTTAAAAATGAGATGATGCACACATATATAAATATATTAATATAAATATATTCATGGCATTAACCTTAAAATTAATAAAGAATTTATGCTAAGCTGCATACTTTGTGAATGTTGATTTAGGTTATTTTAAATGACTATCTCAAGTTATCTGTGTGATTTTTTCTTAAAACATTTTCTATTAGTAGTAAAATACTATAGTAAGCACAATCATTGTGATAGATTATATAGATAGGTTTTATGTGCATATGTTAAATATGAATTAATATACATTTTCCAATTATGAATGCAAAATGTCTATGTGTCTCTCTCCATTCCAGTGAGGTATTATGACTGGTTGTATTTTTGCAATGAATTTATTGTGATTTAAAATATGTACTAGCACATAATTTTAATCTTCCTCTTTCTTTTCAGTTCTTTCTTTTTCCCAGTGAAATACTGAATTCTAAATGACCATCTGTCTAAAGTGCTTGTATTGTAGAAAGAACTGATTTATTTACAAGGCACATCTTGGCAAATATTCTTAGATCTCACCTAACATCTCAGGAAAACCAGAAACTCTTTCATCATTCATAGGATCAAATGAAAGTGCTTCGCATCACTTTGTGTCATCTACACAGAGCATATAAAATATTTAAATGACAGTATATGATAGAGCCTGAAACTGCTTTGTCAAAAAAATGTTGGCACTTGCTCATACATACAGCTAAAGCAGAAAATTGAAACAGCACCTCCCATCTATCTTTATGTTCAGAATCAATGTTACCATCATCTTAAGTAGATAAATTTCTTTATATAGCATACCTACAAACAGAGATATGGATACACAGAGATAATGGGAGAGACAATATGGCTGAGGGAGGAAATCACTTGAAGAAATTTCCTGCCGGGCTCGGTGGCTCAGCCTGTAATCCTG
>NW_007246386.1:115270-115972 GCF_000164805.1 Carlito syrichta | reverse complement strand
TATATATATATATATATATATATATATATATATATATATATATATATATATGAATCATTTTAGTGCTGTACACAAATGTGGTACTCCTACTTCCTTTATACATAAAAAGCACAGACCAGGACTATACTAAGAGCATAAATATGTTGTAATTTAAAATATACACTGCATTTGAAATATACAATAATAGCATAAGTATTATCAAATAACTAATTAGGCAAGCCAAAATGGATTAGCTAGTGAAAAGTAGATAACTCAGCACGTTATTTTTCTGGTCTGAAAGCTTTGGGAATGAGGGATCAAAAATAAAGTAGTTATGGTATGATGGTTGGAGCTAGATAGTGAAATTATAAAATAACTGGGATAAGGTGCTGAGATGCACTTGTAGCTGGGTCAAATGATGTCTTCAATATTTAATATGCAATGATATAAAGATAAATCAATCAGCCCAAAGGGTTAGGCAGCAGTGGCTAAATCTTGATCCAAAATAAATAACTGACAATTCATGTATTATGAAACACATTCTATCTGATAAACAAAGCCTAGTTCTTAAGATTTTTCTCTTATAGGGCAAAAATCTATGGTGATAGAAGAGCAAAATTACATTTCTATATTTGCTTCTTAATTTGCTGCACCAAGCAACAGTTCTGTGTGTGTGTGTGTGTGTGTGTGTGTGTGTGTGTGTGTGAGAGAGAGAGAGAGAGA
>NW_007246386.1:105787-115250 GCF_000164805.1 Carlito syrichta | reverse complement strand
CTGGGCTCCGGCGATCCTTCCGCCTCAGCCTCCCAAGTAGCTGGAACTACAGGCGCGCTACCTCGCCCTGCTGATTTTTTTGATTTATTGTAGAGATGAGGTCTCGCAAAGTTGCCAAGGCGGGTCTTGAACCCGTGGGCTCAGGCAATCCACTCACCTCGGCCTCCCAAAGCGCAGGATTACAGGCTGAGCCACCGAGCCCGGCCTGCTCTTTTCTTTCATATTGCCTGAATGATTAGACAAACTCACCTGTAAAACCATTTGTGCCTAATGTTTGCTTTATGGAAAGGTTTTTAGCTAGTTTGTTTTGCTTAATGGTATAGGTACATTCAAGATTTCCATTTTACCTTGAAATAAAGTTTGGCTGGTTATATTTTTCTAATAGTTTTTCTATTTCATCTATGTTTTCAAGTTTATTGTAATGACATCATTCAAATTAATCTCTGAGTAATTTTTAAATATTTACAGAATCTATGGTTACATCACGTTTTATTAGACTTTTCAAATAACCAGCTTCTAATAACTTTATCCTTTCAATTCTGTTTGTTTTCTATTTTTTTGAATTTCTGCTCTTGTCATATTCTTCCTTTTGCTGTTTTTAGGTTTATCTTATGAGTTATTTTCTAACTTGTTAAGTTATTAATTTTTATTTAGTCCTCTTTTTTTGGTAATGTAATTACAGATACCTATACATTTCCATCCAGGAATTGCATTGACTACATTGTGTAGCTTGCACTCTGTAGTGTTTTCACTAATATTCAGTTATAAGTAGTTCTCCATTTTTTAAAATGAATTGTCTTTAGCCTGAATGTTATTTGTAAGTGTGTTTTGTAATTTTATCTTTTAAAATTAGAAAATATAGTTTATTTAGAAGTAAATTAGAGAGAGAGAGAGAGAGAGAGAGAGAGAGAGAGAGAGAGAGAGAGAGAGAGAGGATACTTCTCATTGGGTGCAGTAAATTAAGAGGAAAATATAAAATGTTATTTATATACTGTGTATATATATCTTTCTTATATATAACATTGCTTCTGTTGTTTCAAAAGTATCTTTTAATTCCACTGAATTAAATATCTTTCATGGAAAATTAAAAAACTATTCACTAACCAGATATTTCAACATGTATTTTCCAGTAATTCATTATTAGGGGACAAATAAAACAAAATGAGTACAATAGTTTATAAATAAAAATTTATGATAGCACTACTTACAATAAAAAATTAAGAAAAGGGAAGTAATTGCACATTATAATTAAATAAACTGACACGTATTGATAAAATGAAATATTGTGCCATCACTGTGTTTTAATAAAACTTACTGCCCAGAAAAATAGTTTAAATGCAGTACAGTTAGCATCACTGACTTACACTTTTGCAATGGCATTATTCTTAGTAAAGTATATGGTTTCTTAAATTAAGACTGACATAAAGCCTCTCACATCTGAAATTTCTATCCTAGTCAACAATTTGGAATAGAATACAGTAAAAAAGAAATGTAGAAGAATGTGATAGAATTGAGGGATGCTTAAAATGATTCAAAGTTCATTTAATAGACTAAAAAATAGTAAAAAAAAAAAAAATCCTAGCACAAAATTTTATTTTACATTAGAAGGCCCAATTACTCCATGCTTTTTACCAGTGTTTGTACTGTGACATGATAAAGTGTCATCTGTTGTCAGTGAGAAGTGATTACAAAATATTTCATATTCTAATAGTAATTACATATTATGAAAATATGTGATGTAAAGTTTGCAGTTAACATATAAAGATCACATTTTGTGTGCACTTTGTCACTAAGTAAGATGGCAAATTTTGTATTCTTTCATGGTTAGTGGTCACATTAAAGTGAGAAAAAGGGAAGGAATATAAATATGAAGATAAACTTTTTTAACTATAGAGAAAAATAAATTATTTTTAAAGATAGAAAAATAGAAATACTTCATAAAGTAACAGGTCCCTGGTTAATTCAAGCAAGATTTTTTAAAGTAATAACTTACTTAGAATAAAAAAAACGGAGTAAAAAAATATATGTTTTAACACACACACACACACTCACACACACACACACACACACACACACACACACACACACACACACGGCAGAAAAACAAGTGCATCTCTAAATGACCAAATAGAAGTACACATAAAGAAAACTGCCTCCCCCATAGAATATTTAAAGGAAGTAATTTGAATAATCATATAATTTATGTGTGCAAACACCTGATGAATGTATGTGGGGGGTACCTCTCATTTATTCATACACTGTAAATCTCTATTATTATATAGATTTAAAAGACAATGTTTTTGATTGCTAGAAATTATGGAGATATTTAGCTGGCTACCCAAGAGTTATAGCTCTTCTTTTATTGCTTTACCTTTGAGAACAGGTTGTCCAGGTATGAACTACATGTGTATCTTGCTTGATCCACGTGACTAATTTTTGGCACATAGAATGAGAATGGAGTAGCTCATGTAGTTTTTGATCTTTGCTGTCCGATCTCCAAGAAGTATGTTAAATGTAAGAAAATCCTAGATGAGGCTGAACTACAACAGTGAGGAAACTTGGGGCCCTGAGTAACCATGAGAAATACTTCTTACTGATCAGGAGCATACATGGAACTCATAAGAGTGAAAGATAAACTGTGTAGTGTTAGGATGCTGAAATGTGAGATTTGCTATTATAGCAGCTACTATTGCCCTAACAAATCGATCAGTTCTTCTAATTCATATATTACCATGACCAGGGTGAGTACAAAATTTAAAATAGATAGAATAAACTAAAGTTGACTTAGTAAGTACTCAATTAAAATTTTTAAAATAAGTACAACACATTCTAAACTACATTAAACGGGATTCAACACTTCTGTTAAATACAGAAAATCAATCAGCAGATATTGCAATGCCTCAGAGGCCCTCATATTTTATTAACACTTATACTCTAGGTTAAATTCATGATGATGTCTTGCATAAAATGCTTGCACTGAAAGTTCTGAGTTTTCATGACATGTGGCAAACAAACATTATTTGTATGTTCTTCAGTTTCTAATTTTGTCCTGATTTTTCCAACGCAGGGAAAATGAATTATCATCAGAAACAGACAAAAGATCTTGGAACTGTAAAAAACCAGAAATTGTTCAGTTTTCTTGGCCTTCTTTTCACGTCTCAGAAGTGAACATGTCAATCACTCTCAAATTTTCTGCTTTTGTCTTTATGAAAATTATTTCCAAATCTTCACTTACATTTTTATCAGCACTTCTTGTGTATTTTTATTAATTAATCCTATGTATTTCATTTCTTCCTGGACGTTTTAACTCAGGTGCACTATTCTACCATCAGAGAAAATGTATCAGAAAGCCAGTTCGCTACCCATGTGAAAATAAAAATAATAATTTAAAAATTATGAAATTAACACGACAATATATTATCTGCACATGACAATTTTGTGTATTGTTCCATAAGGCAAAACACATATGAATAACTTTCCAATGGGTATATAGCTAGTGACAATTAAAATTTAAAACATCTTTTTTGACACACAGTATTTTCAATCTACATATATTTACTTAGCATGAGAATATTTTCTTGTCCCTGGAGATATAAACATGAATGTGAAACATTTTCTTTCTTTGCAAAGTTTATGTCACAATTTGATTAACATCTTAATAGGTCTTATTTTTTGTTTTAGCTACATCATATTGAATATCATAGAACATATACCTCCCTACCACCCAGTAATATAAGTGATTGTGTTTGTGAATACAAATACAAGTTCAAATTTCTTGGTTCAGCATGTAAAACCCATATTCGACACTATCTTTTATATTCCTATTGACTCTCCTGTCTATTCATTCTGGTGCATTAATTATTGTCTCAAAGTGTGTTGTCAATTATTCCACCTGTGCTTTGGTTGTTTCTATTCATCTTCATTAGTCTTGCTCACTTATCCATGGGAGACCTATCATCCAAGCTTCAGTTCAGTAAGTCTTGATAATCCTTAAATTCTTCAATGACACCTGTAGTGTCCGTGAAGATCTCATTTTTTAAAATATCAGAGCAATTATGAGCTGCATGATTGTTGATACTTGCCATAGTTTTTATTATTGTTTTTCTTGTGTGTGTCTCCTCAAACAGATTAATAATTCTAGAGGGTTTTTCTTTTACTATATTTCTAACATTGCTTTTTATGAAATATGATTTACTTAAGACACAAGACTTATTTTTATTGAAAAATGTCCTGGTTTTTCACTTCTATTAGCCATTATAGCATGTTCCAGAATAGGTGCTAGAAGAGAAGTACAAATGCATAATAAAACAAGTGATTCCTTAAAAATAATGAAATTAACATTCAAATAAATGTCTAATGTTCACAGTGCTTTCCAATTGCATGTGACTTCTTGAATTTGCCAGCATGTGTTTATTTTTATCAGATACTCAAACTAAGTAAATATTTTTTAAAAAATCAGTCTGAAACCTATTATTCTAATTAAGTTCATAATTCATATAATTTTTGTTAAAGAAATTCAAATATGAAAGCAATCAACTTGCTGATAGTTGTTTTTGTTTGGTCCTCACCAAAATCTATCTTTATTCTTGCTATATAGCCAATAGCAATCTGCTAAAAATGAGAAAATATCAAAATATAGGATGAGGATATGAATTTATGTACTCAAGAGAAATTCATTACATGCCTGACAAAATAATACAATTATAAAAAGGAAAATAATTTAGCAGAAATCTAATAAAACCTCAGTAGTCATTTCTGAATTAACTTGGGAATGCTATCAGGTAGAGAAGGAAGAATTAGTATTTAATAGTTATATTCAAATTCATTCAGCAATAAAAAGAATTTGCCTTAAACAAATCAAAAAGAGAAAACTAATAACTTTGAGTCAATTAGAGTAATTAGGTGGCATTGAAAAGATATTAAGAGACATCTAAATGGTTACCTTCTCCCATTACTCAGAAAATTGTATTTCATATTTTGTCTCTATACAACTGTACTTACTTTTTTATCTTATCTTTTCATCTCTTTTAATTGAAAATATAAATGCAAGTTGAAATTTCATATTTCACTCAATTATTTTCTCTGACATATTTTTTTAGATTCATTCATCACATATGTTTCAGTAAAGTTAAAATGAGAGGACATCACATCATTACACATTTGTTGAATGCCCCCTGTGTGAAGATACCGTTGCTAATATAGCCTTGCATGTTGCTATTCATGGCTAATTCTGCAGTCATAGCAGGTCAAAAATATAAAGACAATGTAAGTGCCATTGAATTAATGTCTTTATCTATATCGGAAAAAAAAAACTTGAATGCCAGATATTTCCACAATCAGGAAGTGAATCACTACCATCTAGGTCTCCTGAACAGGATACAAATCTAAAGCATAAAAATTCTTGTTTCAATCTTGGTGCAGTGGCTCATGCCTGTAACAACAGCATTTTGGAAGCTGAAGCAGGAGGATTGTTTGAGCCCAGGAATTTGATACAAGCCTAGCAACATAGCAAGACCTTGTCTCTACAAAAAAAGAAAAAAGAAATTAGCCAGGTGTGCTAGTGCATACCTGTAGTTCAAGCTACTCAGGAATCTGGAATAGGAGGATTGCTTAAGCCCAGAAGTTTGAAGCTGTGGTGAGCCATGATTGCGCCACTGTACTCCAGTGATGGAGTGAGATCCTGACACAAAACCAAAAAAATCTGACTTAATTCACACACTAATAAATTGTCAGTGAGTCTGTGCAGGGTGTACATTATTTCATTGTCCAGAATAGGAAGAACAATTTAAAAAATATTTATTTCAAGAAAAAATATTTAAGCACCTATGGTAAATCATTGGCATAGAAAAAAAAAAGAAAAGAAAAGTAAAATCAAGCAAACAAACAAAGCAGCGAAGATATACTAACTTTTTAACCTAGTGAATTAAAAATGCAATTCAAAGATCATAACTCAAGTAATGGAAGTTTAAGTATATTTTATAATGCTAAAACCTAACAAATAGAAAACAAAGATCATGTGCAAAACTATCAAAATTTGAAATGTAAAGTACATTTTTAAAACTAATAGCAAATGATAAAATTGTGCACTACAATTAATTGGTGAAACATATGATGTAAAAAGGCACAAAATTTGATAAAATCAACTACTAAAAGGACAAAGAAAATCGTTGATTAAATAATAGGGGAAAATCCAATTTTTATCCAAGAGATACAACTTTTGTAAAGCTACTGAATCATTTGAAAACAAAAACAAACAAAAAAACTATAAACCAATAAATAAATGGACAAATAGCAAGAAGGACGTTATGTTTCCAGGATTCCAGAAGACAAAATTTGGGTACTGTTTAAAAAAAAAATTCTACTCAACTTTTTATAGCAAATAAATTCCAACTGTATTAGAGATTATTTTACTTTTTAATATAGTCTTACCTATATTCAGAGACATTCACATAAAGGAATATATTTAACAAAGATGCCTTTTTTTCCTACAGATATGTTCTCCCACCCCCTTGTACTTTCCCTCCTTGTTTTTCATCTCCTCTATGCAGAAAAAAATCATTCCCCTTACATCTCCTATATGAATATACTAGGGTGAATTTTTTTCATATTTTTTATGTCCATAAAACCCAGTATAAAATATCTGTGTATCATATATCACATATATTGCTATTTTTAACCATAGTTTGCTTTATAAAAAAAGGAATTTTGTGTGTGTGTCTTTACTCACTCAATATCTCATAGAAATTTCTGTAAGTTAGTTTGTCCAGTTCTTTCAAGGACTTTATTGCTGCAGGCAAATGAAGACACTTTTATTTTTGTTCTTTTGCAAATGTAGTTCAGTTATCAAAAAACACGGTACATGTACCACAGCGAGGAGCTGGAGAGTAGTGCAAGATTTCCAAAATTAGGGCTAGGAGCTAGGGAACACTCTTGAGCACTGATAGTAAGTGGTCAGATGGAAACTATATGAGAATATATGCAAAAAAGCTGTGAATATGCTATAAACCCTACCACACTCCTTCAACATGTATGAGAACTGTCCATCTTACTTTAAGTCCAGAGAGAGGAGCTTTTGAATAATGGAAGAGTCTGACATATATGTCTCTCCTGAGGCACATCTGGGCAATCAACAGATTATGGGCTACTAGCTAACAACTTTGTTGGTGTAATAAGGACATTTCACTTCTTTGGAATGGGCCAGAGTCATTGGGGTTAGTACATGATAGATTCCCATATGAACAGAAGAGAGACAAGCAGGGTGCCTTCTTGGACCCTGTCACATAGGTCTGCATTCCAAAATTTCATCCAGACATTCCAGAAAATCATTAATGTTGAGTTATCTCCAAGGTACTTATTAAGTAAGACATTATCTGAAAAGTTTTACCTCATTTTAGTATTCCAACTATGGTGGCATCAAATATCAAAGGAATTCAGTTGGAAGCCTGTAACAGGCAAGAGTATTCATCCAAGATAGTGAGAGGAATCAGCCTTGCTCAGTCAGTTATGTGCATGGTGGAAGATGCAAATGTTGCTATCCTTTTAAACCTCACAATTCTTGCATTTTCATCAAAATGGATGAAAATGCAGATTAAAAGGACATAGCAATGTATTCCAGTAGTAAGGTATTAAAGGACATTTGTTCATTATCTCTTCTGCTACTATTAACAATTCTGCAAAACACACTTTTAGGTATAATTACCAACTTAAATATGAAAAATGAACTATGAAAGCACAGCTTTTATATTTTCTTCTATAATCATAGAAGCAGAACAATTATTCTACAGAAATTACAAAGATTATGCTATGGATAAAATAACAAATTATTTAACTTTGTCAAAAAATAAAGCATAATAGATAAACAAAACTAAAAGCAAATATGCACTTTAAAAATTACCAGTTCAAATTTACACCAGAAAAGTGGAGGAAGGATAATTTCTTACTAGAGATTATGATTGTATCTACAAGAAACCATGAGGCCTTGTGTCTTTGATTTGTTATACTTTTAAATTTGAACATACTACTTTTAACAAGCAAACATACTACTATGAAAAACAGAAAAGAATGAATACTTTATTTATAAATAAACAATAAAAAATCATCAACCACAATGAACAATACACATTTATATCAAGTCCAAGATACATATGAACATAATCACTCTACCATTTAGCATTGTCCTGGATTTATTCATTCATGCAAATAGAGCTAGTTTAGAAATAAAAGCAACAGAATAAAATATTATAAATTATAAAGGAATATTGACACTATTTGCAACTGAAGTCACAAAAGGGAATTATAAACATAACCATAAAAATGTCTGTTTACAAATAAATAAAATAAGTTTCTACTATGTTAATTACAAATTCATTGATGCATATATCTTATATTGAATGAAAAGATTTAGGAAAACTCATAAATAAATCTGAAAGACCTGGATATATATCTTAAAAGCAGCTTTTAATTTGAGATAAAATATAAAGAACTAAGATGTTTAAAAAGTAGAAAAATTCAACATTGAGGAAAAATAGCCTAGGATTTGGATGGAAATTCAGAACGAATGTATATTATTCAAGTGTTTATAAAATGGCACAAAAAATAATAGAAAGAAGAAAATAAACTAGGTATGACATTCTGGAAGAAAGTAATAGTCACTACAAATCAATGCTATCACTAGAACAAGGAGAAAATGCTTAACACATAATTCAACATAGCAAAATCATCAGAAAGCTTTGAAGCAACAAAATAATATCAAATTTTAGATGAATAAAACTATGCGATAATGAACTGATGATGATATAACAAACTGTTTTCTTTTCTGTTCCACTTAGAGAGGGTTAAAATTTGGGCTAAAGCAGAACATTAAAATTTGGGACATTGCAAGTGTTGACCACTGCCAAGGGACAAAGAAACGAGCTAAATTCTTGAAAGTTTCACAGGAATGTCAGACAAATCTGAAAGGTGAAGGATCTCTAACCTCAACTTTGTTTTCTTTCAAACTTTCTGAGTTGTAGGGCTTTGTGATCAGTTGAAGAACTAAGCTATATTTTATTTTTCCTCCACAAGACAGGTGATGGTGTCCCAAACTAATTCAGTGTTTTAACACACACACACACACACACACACACACACACACACACACTCACAGGCAACACTTAAGCATACTTCAAGTATCCTCATCACAATTTTGCAGATTTTAAATCCTTGCAAAGATATACTGGGGAGGCTGCAAAAAATTTGATGGCATGGGAAAATTGGAGCAAGTTTTCATGACTCAGGAGAAAGAAATCTTCTAAGCTTTATTTATCTATGTATTTAAATATTTATTTATCTATTTATTTAAATATTTAAATATTTATTTATTTATTTAGTTGCAGTCTCACTCCATCTCCCAGGCTGGAGAGCACTGGCATGCTCATGGCTACCCCAGCGACGACCTGCTGGACTCCGATGATCCTTCCGCCTC
>NW_007246386.1:105436-105767 GCF_000164805.1 Carlito syrichta | reverse complement strand
ATATTATAAATTATAAAGGAATATTGACACTATTTGCAACTGAAGTCACAAAAAGGAATTATAAACATAACCATAAAAATGTCTGTTTACAAATAAATAAAATAAGTTTCTACTATGTTAATTACAAATTCATTGATGCATATATCTTATATTGAATGAAAAGATTTAGGAAAACTCATAAATAAATCTGAAAGACCTGGATATATCTTAAAAGCAACTTTTAATTTGAGATAAAATATAAAGAACTAAGATGTTTAAAAAGTAGAAAAATTAGCCGGGTTCGGTGGCTCAGCCTGTAATCCCGCGCCTTTGGGGGGCTGAGGTGAGTGGA
>NW_007246386.1:14704-105416 GCF_000164805.1 Carlito syrichta | reverse complement strand
CTCAGGCAATCCACTTGCCTCGGCCTCCCAAAGTGCTGAGATTACAGGCTGAGCCACCAAGCCCGGCCCTTTTAAGCTTTAAATCAAATGACCACTAAAATAGAGGAAGAATAGTAAAACAGAGAAAGACTAAGTCTTACTACGAGTTGAATCCAACTCCAACAGCTTAATCTAACACCAGATTCAAGTGATCATTCTGTGAAATTGTCCTAAAGACAAATGAAGAAACATTTTCAGGTAGAAGTTAGTACCATTTGAGGGCACTCCACTTCTTTCCTATTTAATGAAAATTTGCTAGACATACAAAGATGTTATTTAAGAAGATTTTAAAAGAGAAAAAGGCCCAGAAAAGATGCAGAGGGGATGAAGATGTTGGAGTTAATGAAAAAGTACTTACAATAACAATGGTTAATATTCTTAAACTATAAGACTATATAAATAAATAAAATGAAGGAATAGAAATGGCACTAAAAATTAAATTTGAAGAGAAGTATCAAAATCATGCTCAATACACGGAGTGAGGAAATAATATTTGAAACATAACTGGATTTAACAGCAAATGGCACTTACCAGAACAGAAAATAGAAACTCAAAGAAATGTCAGTAGAAAAATACCTTTTTTTTTTTTAAGATGTGGGGTACAATTCAGGATTAGGTATACAAGTGGTCATTGTAAAGGTAATGTTTGGGCCTCCATTAGGTTCCCACTTGGCCTGGCTTGAGATCAGGTAACCTTATTGATGTTATGTGCCCACCGCACCCCTGGCACTTTCCCACTATGGCCAATCCCTTTCTTACAGTATTATGGTAAATGTTCAGGGTTCACTTATGAATGAGAACACGTGGTACTCAGTTTTTTGTTTCTGAGACATCACTGAGTATGATGGATTCTAAATCCATCCAAGTTGCTGCAAAGCCCATAATTTTTTCCTTCTTTATGGTCTGTAACATTCTATTGTGTACATGCACCACATTTTTTTTTCTCCAGTTCACATTTGATGGGCAACACTGATGGTTCCATGTTTTTGTGATTGTGAATGGTGTTGAAATAAACATGTATGCAAGACATTTTTTTTGTAGAGTGATTTAAATTCCTCCAGGTATATTCCCAGAAGGGGGATTACTGTTGGGTCATATGAAAGGTCTATTTTTAGTTATTTTAGGAATTGCTACAGTTTTCCACAAAGGTTGAACTAGTTTTCATTCCCACCAATAGTGGAGAAGCGTTCCTTTTTCTCTGCATTCTTACCAGCATCTATTGTTTTTTATTTTATTAATGATGTCCACTATTACTGGAGTTAGGTGGTATCTTAGTGTGGTGGTTCTTATTTGCATTTCTTTGATTATTAGTGAGACTGAGCATTTTTTCATGTGTCTGTTGTCTGCTTAAATGTCTTCTTTTGAAGTGCCTATTCATGTCTTTTGCCCACTTTTTAATGTGGCTATTTGGTTTTCTTTCCTTTAGGCACATTCGAGTTCCCTGTAGATGCTGGATGTTAGGCCTCTGTCAGATATACAGTTGGCAAATATTTTTTTCTCATTTTGTAGGCTGTCTCCCTGCTTCCTTGATAGTTGCTTTTGCTTTGCAGAAGCTTTTCAGTTTGATGAGGTTCCACTTGTCTATATTAGCTATCATGGCATGGACTTTTGGGGTTTTTAATCAGGAATTGGCTGCCTAGTTTGATGTCCATAAGAGTATCTCCTGTGTTTTCTAATATTCCTAAAGTTTGAGGTTTTACATTTAGGTCTTTGATCCATTTAGAGTTGATATTTGTATATGGTGATAGGAAGGAGTCCTGTTTCCTTCTGCATGTGGGTCAGCCTGTTTTTCAGCACCATTTACTGAATAAATTCTCCTCTCCCCAGTGGATGTTGATGGAGACTTTGTCTAAGAAAAGTTGGTTGAGAAATTGAGGCTTTTGCTTCCAGAATCTCTACCTGTTCCATTGGATTATATACCTTTTCTTGTACCAGTATCAGGCTGTTAAACTATTGTAGCCTTGTAATAAATTTTAAAGTCTGGAAGTGTGAATCCTTCCCCTTAATTTCATTTGCTAAGGATTATTTTTCGCTATTCATGGTTGTTTATATTTTTATATGAATTTCTGTATTGTTGTTTCCAGGACTGAGAAGAATGATGTTGGTAATTTAAAGGGTATTGCATTGAATCGTAGATTGCCTTAGGAAGAATAGCCATCTTAACAGTGTTGACTCTTCCAATCCATAACATGGAATGTTTTTTCCATTTGTTTGTGTCATTTTTGACTTCTTTGAGCAGTGATTTGCAGTTTTCTTTGTAAAGATCTTTCACTTCTCTGGCTAGAAAGATGTCAAGGAATTTCATTTTTTTTTGTAGCTATTGTGAATGGGAGTATGTTTTTCATTTGGTTCTCTACTTGTTTGTTGTTGGCATATAAGAAATGTGTCTTTTGGACACTTATTTTATACCCCGAGACTTCACCAAAGCCCTCTATCAGTGCAAGGAGGTTTTTGACAGATTCTCTTGGATTTTTGAGGATCATATCATCAGCAAAGAGGGACAACTTGACTTCCTCTTTTCCTTTTTTAGATACCCCTGATTTCCTTTTCTTATCTTATTGTTCTAGCTAGAATTCCAACACTATGTTGAACAAGAGGGGTGACAGTGGGCAGCCTTGTCTTGTTCTGGCTTTTAGGGGAAATGCTTCCTGTTAAGGCATTTGCTAATTTATTACCTTGACTTAGAAGTTTGAAGATTCTTTAGTAATTAAGCACTTCCAATTTCTGTCTATTTAGGAATATGTTGACTATAGGTTTACGATAGATAGCTTTGACTATGTTTAGGTATGCACCATCAATACGTAGATATTCAAGGGTTTTTATCAAGAAGAGATGCTGGAGTTCATCAAAAACTTTTTCTTTAGCTAATGATATAATCATGTGGTTCTTGTTTTTATATTTGTTGATGTGTTTAACTACATTTGTTGTTTTGCAGATGTTGAATTAGTTTTGCATACCAGGGATGAAGCCTACTTGGTCATGGTGATGATTTTTGAGATGTGTTCTTGTGTCTGATTTGTTAGAATCATGTTGAGAATTTTTGTGTCTGTTTGAATCAGGGATATTGGCCTGTAGTTGTCTTTTGTTGGATCTTTACCTGGTTTGGGTATCAGTTTAATGTTAGTGTTATAAAATGATTGGGAGAAAGTTCCGTCTTTCTTATTTGTCTGGAATACTTTCAGTAGGATTCCTATCATCTCCTCCCTGTTTTGTAGAATTCCATTGGAAAGCCATCTGATTCAGAGCTTTTTTTGTAGGTAGTTTTCTAATAATATAATTAATATTCTGGGTTGTTATTGGTCTATTTAGGATCTCAATTTCTTGTTTCTTCAACCTAGGGAGGTTGTGTGATGCAGAAATTTCTTCATTTCATTTAGGTTATTGAGTTTGATTCCATTCAGGTGTACATAGTAATCACTGATAACCTTTTGTATTTCTCTGAGATCAGTTTGACTTTAACTTTTGCCTTTCTGATTGTGTTTATTTGGGCTTTTTCTCTCTTTTTTCTTGATCTTTCTGGGTAGGGGTACATCAATCTTGTTTATCCTTTGAAATAACCAGCTTTTCATTTCATTAATTTTTTCTATGATATATGTGATTCTATGTCCCATATTTGGGTTTTCACTGTGGTAATCTGGATTCTTCTGGTGAAGTTAGGTTTTGGTGGTCTTGCCATTCTAGCTCCCTTAGGTGATTTGTTATGCTCCTAATCTGTTCTCTTTCCATTCTCCTGATGTGTGTTTATAGAGATATACATTCCCCTCTTAGTGCTGTTTTCATGCCATCACAGTTATTGGTAAGATATTTCTTCATTTTCATTTGTTTCCAGGAATCTTTTAATTTCTGTTTTGATATCTGTATTGACCTAGGAGTTGCTCAGCATCATGCTGTTTAGTGTCTATCTCTTTGTGGGTTGGAGGGAATTTTGTTGGTGGTAACATTTATTATTATTCCACTGTGGTCTGAGAAGGTGCATGATAGTATTTCATCTTGTGAAATTTTTATATGCTTAATTTACAGCCAAGGATGTGGTCAATTTGAAGTATATTCCATGTAGTGATTAGTAGAATATATATTCTGTTGGTTGTTAGGTTGAATGTTCTGTAGGTATCTATTAGTCTATTTGCTCAAGCATCAAGTTGAGGTGCTGGATCTCTTTGTTGATTTTTTGCCTCAGTGATCTATTTAGGATTGTTAGTGGGGTATTTAAGTCCTCAGCTATGATAGCGTTATTGTCAATATCTTTTTTACTTTACTTAGTAACTGCTTAATAAAAGCTGGTGCTCCTGTGTTGGGTGCATACTTGTTTAGAATGGATATTTCTTGTTGATTGATGGATTGAAACTTTTATCATTATGTAGTGCTCTTCCATATCTTTTTTAATTTTCGATAGCTTAAATATTGTTTTGCCTGATATTAAGATCACTACTTCTGCCTTCTTTTGCTATCCATTTGCCTGAAAGTTTGTTTTTCATCCTCTAACTTTGAGTCTTTGGGCATCCTTTGTAGTGAGATGAGTTTCTTGGTGGCAGCCAATTACTAAGTTGTATGTTTTTATCCAATTTGCTATTCTGTGTCTTTTCAGCAGCACATTTAGTCCATTCATACTTAGACTGACTATTGAAATGTGAGAGTCTGTCCCTGTCATAATGCTTTAACAAGGCTGTTTTATTGTTGTTGTTGTTGTTTAGCTGTTCTGTTCATATATGTGTGTATTTTCATTTTTGTGGCTAAGCTGTATGTTCTGCTGTTTCTGTATTTGTTTGTAATCTTGTGAAGTATATGGTCTTTCTTTTGTTTTTGTTTTCTTTGTTATATAACATCTTCTTATGCATCTCCAGTAGAATTGATCTGGAAATAGCATATTCTCTTAGGGATTTAATGTCTGGGAATGAGTTTAATTCTCTGTCACTGAAGAAGCTTAGCTTGACTGGGTAAAAAATTCTAGGTAACAATTGTTTATCTTTGAGAACAGTAAAGATTTGGATCCAATACCTTCTGGCCTATAGTGTTTCTGAAGATAAGTCTACAACAATTCTGATGGATGTCCCCGGTAGGTATTCTAACCCTTTTCCCTTTCTGCCTTTAGGATTTTTCCTTTCCTACCTATTTTGTGTAGGTGAATTACTAAGTGTCTAGGCGTTGGTCTTCTCATAAGAAGTCTTGCAGGGGTTCTCTGAATTGCTTGTGCTAGTATAGTCATATCTCTGACCAGATGAGGGACATTTTCTTAAATGACCTCATGGAATGTTTGTTCCAGGGTGTTTTCCATTTCTCTTTCTATTTTAGATATTCCAATTAGACATAGATTTTATTTCTTGATAAAATTGCACATCTCTTAAAAAGTTTCTTCTTTCTTCTTGAGGGTTTTTTTTTTTCCGATAATTTTGATAGGTTGAGGTAATTCCGTATTTTGGTCTTCCAGCTCTGAGATTCTTTCTTCTGTTTGGTCAATCCTGCTTCCCATGCTTGTCAGTTTGTTATTTATTTCATGGATGTAGTTTTTTTATTTCTGTTATTTCTAAGCACACTTTCTGAAGTCTGTCTAACTCAGTTGAAATTTCACTTAGTTTTA
Source organism: Carlito syrichta (assembly GCF_000164805.1). Classification (NCBI taxonomy): domain Eukaryota; kingdom Metazoa; phylum Chordata; class Mammalia; order Primates; family Tarsiidae; genus Carlito; species Carlito syrichta. The sequence continues at coordinate 99,802 of NW_007246386.1, read as the reverse complement.
GCCCTTGCTTTTCTTGGTTTTTATTCATTCTATCCAACAAATCTCTGATCTCCATGAGTACCTTCTAGGAACTGTCATTCTGGGAAATAGTCATTGTTTGTGCCCCAGTAAGTATTCTTTATAGCATTGATTCTTTGCTGGGACTCTGATGGTTACCAGCTGCTATTTGCTGACTTTTCTTCATTTGTAGAAGTTCTCTTACCTTCCTTTTTCATTCTGCTTTTGCTCAGTGAAAAATGGAGAAGCAGTCAATTCTGATATTTGCTCTACCTTTTGTCTTTCCTTGAGCCAGGTGTCTGGGTTTTTTAAATTATGGATTGAGACTGGGAATGGGGCATTTTGCTTTCTATTTACAATTTTTAGCATTTACTAGGGTATGCAGAAGGGGATGCAAGGATTCAGAACCTTTTGGCAGGTCATAAAGTTTACTATTTGGTGAATGGACCAACTGGAACTTGTTCTCCATCTCTGCACATTATGATCTTACAGTGGGTATGCTTGCATAGCCCCAGAGTCTAAGACAGGGTATATGAGAGAAAAGAGAAGAAAGAACAAAGGGAAAGAAAAAGAAAGAGGGAAAAGAAGAAAAAAAGAAAAGAAAAGAAAAGGAAAAAAAAGAGAGAAGCTAAGGAGGAAAGAAAAGAGAAAACCAACAAACAAATAAAGCAACTGAGATAATCAAACATACCAATGCCTGCCAAAAAAAGGGTGAAAAAGTATTCTCAGCATTAGTATGTCTCTTTGAGAGATGGCACTCCCTCTTGTGATGGGTTCTGCAACTTCAGGTTCCATATTCACTGTTGAAACTTACGATGTTGGAATCTTTAAAATTTATTACAATGCTACAGCAGTTTAACAGCCTGGTATTGGTACAAGAACAGGCACATAGACCAATGGAACAGGATAGAGATTCCAGAAGCAAAGCCTCAATTTCTCAACCACCTCATCTTTGACAAAGCCTCCAACAACAACCACTGGGGAGAGTAGAACCTATTCAGTAAATGGTGCTGGGAAAACTGGGTGAACACATGCAGAAGATTGAAACAGGACCCCTACCTATCACCATATATAAAACTTAACTCTAAATGGATCAAAGACCTAAATGTAAAATCTCAAACTATAAGAATCTTAGAGAACACAGGAGACACCCTTTTGGAAATTGGAACTGGCAACCAATTCCTATTCAGAATCCTAAATGTCCATACCTTAATAAATAAGATAGACAGGTGGGACCTCATCAAACTAACAAATTTCTGCAAAGCAAAAGAAAGCATCAAGAAAGCAGAGAGACAGCTCACAGAATGGGAAAAAATATCTGCCAACTGTATATCTGATAGAGGTGTAACATCTAGGATGTACAAGGAACTCAAATGGGCTAAAATGAAAAACAAACAAACAGCCCCACTAAAAAGTAGGCAAAAGACATGAATAGACACTTCTCAAAAGAAGATATATGGGCAGCCAATAGATACATGAAAAAGTGCTCAGCCTCACTCATCATCAGAGAAATGCAAATCAAAACCACATTGAGATACCAACTAACCCTAGTAAGAATGGCCATCATTAATAAAACAAACAACAGATGCCGGCAAAGTTGCAGAGAAAAAGGAGTTTTTCTACACTGCTGGTGAGAATGCAAACTAGTACAACCTCTTTGGAAGACAGTATGGTGATTTCTGAAAGAACTAGAAATTGACCTTCCATATGGCCCAGCAATTTCCCTATTGGCCATACACTCAGAAGAATTCAAGTCATTCTACAAAAAGGATACCTGCACACATATGTTTGTTGCAGCTCTATTCACAATAGCAAAAACATGGAACCAACCATGCTGCCCATTGAAGCTGGATTGGATAAAAAAAAAAAGGGCTACATATACACAATGGAATATTATGCAATCATAAAGAAGGGCAAACATAAGGACTTTGCAGCAACTTGGATGGATTTAGAGTTGATCATACTCAGTGATGTATCACAGAAACAAAGAACAGAGTTCCATATGTTCTTACTCATAAGCAGACCTTGAACAATTATAATGCTATAAGAAAGGGATTGGCAATAGTGGGAAACTGTCAGGGGAGGGGAGGTGGGATTGGCAGTTGATGGAAACTGCTAGGGGAGGGAGAAGCATACCTCATCAACAAGGGTACCTGCATAATCAATGTTTGTATACCTAACCCTGAATTGTACCCCACATCTTTATAATAAAAAATAAATAAACAATAAAAAAGAAACTTAAGATGTTAGACTCTCCAATTCTCCCCGCCAACTCCCCGCTTCTTCCCCCATCCATTGCCTTCCATTGGTAGCTGGCGCACACCCACCACCTGTGTGAAGGAAAGGGGTCTAAATAACTTCTCTTTTGCTTGCTGCTAGAGAATGGGAGGGGAAGTGAGTCATTTAGGCACTTATACCAGTCTCCTTTTTGGTCAGTTCTGTCTGCATCTATCACTTAGCAGCTGGCTCAGGGCGGAGGGTGGATTGTCTGAAGTTTGACATCTGCCAATACACACCAGGGCTTGTGCACTGGAAACAATGTTCTCTCAGACACAGTGCAACACAGAGATCAGCACCTGGTCTCAAGATGCAGTTCTGCAGTTCCACAGAGGTTGCTCTGGAACACATCTCTGCCCAGGCACTAGTGAGTCTCTTCATTTTCTCTCCTGGGTGCTGTTCCTGCCACAAGTAAGGTCAATAACTCCCTCTCAGGCAGTTACCAAAGTCTTCAGACCTCAGGACCTGGTGGTAGGCTCTTGTGACCAGTCCAGGCTCAGGGTGGTCTCTTACAGCTGTTTCCTCAGGACTTGCCTTCCTCGCTGGCTCCCTCACTGCGTTGCACTCCCTCCATCGCGCTTGCTGCCAGCGTCCAGCATGGCTCTGTAGTAGTGGGGTCAGCAATAGCTCCATCAGTTCTTCCCAGGAAAAGTTCTTCTGAGTTTAGAAAATGGCATTCAGCTTATGTGCTCTGGGAAGCGCTTGGGTTCAATCAGAGCAGCTACAGCCCCAGCGACTTCACCAGGAGGAGGACCCTGGCTACTTGCTCTCGAGACCCCATTCAGTCAGCATCTCACACTGTCACTTGCACACAGAAACACATGAAGAATTATCCACATAATCACTCACACTCACAGGGACTTGCACAGTCTGACTGGCTGCACTGCCATCTTCCCACAAATCTGAAAATACCTAAATTTAAATAACAGAGTTGGACAATAAATAAACAAAACTTTTTCTAAGTTACTAAAAGTCCACAGTAATAAGAAAAAAAGAAATGTGGAGTAGAAACAATAATCATAAAGACAATGCCTAAGAACTTTAGAAAACTGACTTTGTAAGGTCAGCTGTCAGATTCAAAGTCTCTGAAAGTCAATTATGATTAACAATGAATATCACATTTGGTTGCATCATAGCATAACTGAGGAAAAAGACACAAAAATACAAATTCATGATAGAAGCAGAGGAAAATGAACTACCTTTAAATAAATGACTGGCAACTAAAAAGAAATGATAAAAACCAGTGAAGAAGAAATCTAATCTTCAAAGTGCTAGAAAATTGTAACTGCAGGCCTACAATTTTGTAACCAGAGAACACACACTTTAGAGTAAACACTTATAAGATGCTTTCAGACAAACATAGTCTGATAGAATTTGTCTTCAGGAAACCTTCAATAAAAATGAAAATTAAAATAAGTTATTCAGGCAGAATAAATGATCCTAGAGTAAAATATGTAAATACAAGCAGGAAAAAAACAATTAAAGAGTAAATTGTAAATATAAATTAATATTGACTGCACAGACAATAAAGGTAATGTACTGTGAAGTTTAAAATACATATGGAACAAAATTACATTACAATTAAAGCATAAAATGTGGAAAAGGATAAATGAAGTTTAGGCTTCCAGGGCTCTAATTGTGATAAGTGATGAAAGTAATACTATACTTTAAAAAGTCAAGTAAACATGTCATACTCTCTAGGACTGCTATCAAATACAGCAAAATATGAACTAATGATTGTCAAAGGTGAAAAATTAATAACAAAATTAGTCTAGTCATAACATAGAAGGATAAAAATGAAGAACATTAAGTCAAATAGAAAATGTGTAAGCTGGTTATCTTAAATTAAATAGATTAATATAAAATTAAAGACTAATATTGTCAAAGTGTATTTCATTCTTGTGCAATAGTATGATACATGTACTTCTTATGAGAAGCACACTTTAAATATAAGAGCATAGGAAAGTAAAAAAATCAGAAAATGAAAAAAAGACAGTGCAAAGATTACCTTCCTCAAACAGTAAAAGTTGGCATAGTTATGCTTATATCAGATTAATATGATTAAAATAAAAATATTTCTAAAAATAGATCTAATTTAAGATGCAAAAGGTTTTCATCAACCAGAAAATTAACGATTATAAATTTGCAATCATCTTACTCCAAAACCGCAAAGCATACAAAATTAAATAGAAACTCCTTTACTGTAGAAGATGTAAAAATGGGTGGATTTAGAGCTGAAAGATTTATGAGTGGCACAATATACCCTTTTGACTCCTCGGCTTCTACATATATACTCTACATACATTTGAACTTCTGTACTTCAGAGAAGCAATTATATGTTTCCACAAAAACACACAACTATCTTTCTTTTAGAAGAGATTTTTATCCTTACTCCAAATGAATGATGCTCAATCCCAGTATTTATTATCTATTGCTTATTATATGAACTATTTTCAAGCCAGCTCAGTCATAGAATGTTCTACCTAAAGGCAAAATGGTAAAGTTAATGCCTAATAACTTTATGTAAAATACATATAAAACAAGTAGGATAGAATAAATTATCATGAATACAAACAATAACCAAAGAGTAAAAGTGTAAAGCTACATAGTTTTGATTTCTGTATTTAGCCACATGTTGTGATTTATTTCAATAGTTTCTTTTTTTTCCAACTGGAGTAATCCAAAGCTGTCTGTCTGTGTCTTCAGTTGTCTTGCTTTTGTTGTATTTTTGTTGCTGCTGTTCCTCACTATTAACAAATGGACATGGAAATATGAAGAAACAGCAAAGAATTCCCTGGGTTCCAGACCCAGTACCTTCTATGTAACAGCAGCTTTATTTTCTTGTGGTAATCAAGATCATTCTCTCCAGTCAGCTGATTAACTCTTTTTTTCTCATCTGTTGGTTCAGTGGTATAAAAAACTCAGAATGGCCAGAACACGTCTCATCTTCTAGTTAAATGGAGTCATTCCTTTTTTTTCCTGGCTGAAGCACCCCCCATTTCCTTAAAAAATGAATACATTCAATTCAAAAGGTTTTTGGATAAATGACCCTTTACCTGTTAAATAAACTGCATCAATGATGAATAACATTCAAAGGAAAGAAACAAAAAGGAAAGAATGAAAGAAAGGAAGAAATCACAAGGTCTAGAACATTTTACTGGGGAATTCCATCAAACATTTAAGAAAGGTATGACACCAATTCTCCAAAAATATTTCTCTTTTTCAGAAAATAATATTTGAGGAAACACTTTCTACCTCATTCTGTGAAGCTAACATCACCCATTAAATTCCAGAATCACATAAAAATATTACAAAAAAGAAAAAAATATAGAACAATATAGCTCATAAATATGAACAGAACTATTCTCAAATTAATATTAGCTATCAGGTCTAAAATTGCATAAAATAATTATACACTATAACTTGGGTATATTTCAGATATGTGAGAATTCAAAGCATTTAAGTATTAAAAAATCAATTAATGTAATCTACCATATTAATAAACTAAAAAAGGTCATCAAATTGTATAAATTGGTGCTGAAAAAGATCTGATGATATCCAATAGCCATTCATGATAAAACTGTCAACAGGCCAGGTGTAGTGGCTCACTCCTGCGATCTCAGCACTTTAGAAAGCCAAGTCAAGGTTGCTTGAGGGCAGGAGTTCAAGACCAGTCTGGCAAGTTAGTAAGATTTTTTCTCTACAAAAAATAAAAAAAGTTAGCTGGGTCTGGTGGCCTGTGCCTGTAGTGCTAGCCACTCAGAAACTGAGACAAAAGGATTGCCTGAGTCCAGGAGGTTGAGGCTTTGATAAGCCCTGTGATTGAGACACTCCATCCCGGGCAACAGAGTAAAACTCCAATTCAAAAAAAGAAAAATAAAACAATCTAACTAGCCGGGCTCGGTGGCTCAGCCTGTAAATCCCGCGCCTTTGGGAGGCTGAGGTGAGTGGATTGCCTGAGCCCGCGGGTTCAAGACCCGACTGGGTAGCAAGACCTCATCTCTATAATAAATCAAAAAATCTGCCGGGCGTGGCAGCGCATGCCTGTAATTCCGGCTACTTGGAAGGCTGAGGTGGAAGGATCGCCGGAGCCCAGCAGGCCGAGGCTGCGGTGGCCGGGAGCAGCCACTGCACTCCAATCTGGGCGACAGAGTGAGACTCCATCTCAAAAAACAAAACAAAACAAAAACAATCTGACTAATACCGAACTAAAAGAAAAAACAAACTCCTAACAAGTGCAACATAAGGGGAAATTTCTTAATTAAATAAATGGCATGTACATAAAACATGCAGCTAACATTTTATCCCTATAATTGGGGTAAGACAAAAATGCCCTCTCTAACCACTCCTATTCAACACTCCACTGAAAATTCAAGTTAGGTAGTATAGTAAGACAAGGAAAAGAAATAAATGCATACAGATGGACAAGGGTGACGTGAAATGGTCTTTATTGGCAGTTGGTTGCATGATTGTCTAGTTAGAAAATCTCAGAAATTGAAAAAATAAAGCAAGACAAAACCCCAACACTGGATCTAATGATCATGTACAGCAGGGTCATACTATACATGATTAATATACAAAATGTGATTGCTTTCAAAAAGTAAAATATGGAAAGAAGATGAATAACTATATGCTGGAGAAACCTAGCAAATATTAACTCAGCTGTGTGATTAAGTTTACCGTTGACAGTGATAAGTCATATTGATAGCACAGATGTACTCTTGACTTGATGAAATAAAAGTGGCACTTTACTTCTGTGGTTTTCCTCCTCAAAGAAAATCCATATCCCTAGTCTAGTCTTCAAAGTAACACCAGTTACATTCCAGTTTAGATATTTATACAAAATGCCTGGCAAATACACCTTAAATGTGTCAAAGTCATAAAGTGAAAAAGAAATCTGAGAAATTGCCACAGTTAAAAGGAGAAGGGTATATGAATATTATGTATAATATGGGATCATGCATAAAATTGTGAATTAGAAAGGAGACATTGATTTGAAAATAAAAAAAAACTCTGAATCTAGCAGAAATTTTAATTAATAAAAATATTGTATCTTCAAAGTTCATGTTTAAGGAGAGAGTAATAGACACTACAATTCTTGCCTCTATTTGAAATTTTAAAATGAATACGTCTCACAACAAATGCTGCCCCTAAATTAATAATGGTAATAATAAAATTCTATCAATTATAAAAATAATAATATGGTAGCAATATTGGTTCATTGCTGTGTTAAATATCCCATGCTAACATAAGATGTAACAATAGGGAAAACAAACTGTACTATCATCTCAATAATTTATAAACATATATTCATATTCTAAATTTAAAAATTGATATGAAATACTAATGAATAGACCACACACAAAATAAAAATAAAGAAGCAAGCTTGTGTAAAAATTAAGCAATAAACTTTTAAAGAGGCAACACATCTAAACTTTTTCTAAAATACAGGACATATCTTCAAATAAATTTAAAAGGTTTTCAAAAATATGAAATCTTGTAAAGTGTGAAAAAGTATTGCTTAAAGATATCTTTATGACTTTCAGCATAGAGAAAAGGGAAAATGCTCAATAATTATTTCAATCTCAAGTTACAAAAAAAGACTAAATCAAACTGAACAAACATAGCAGGGAGAGAATCATAATGATAAGAACTATAAGAAATTAAATGAAAACACCAAAACAATACAAAAAATTATGAATGCCCATGTTAAATTTAACTAAATTGATAAACTCTAGCAAGAATGATCAAGGGCAGAAAAATAAATAATTTATTAATGATGTAGTATGATACTTCAAATAAGATCTCAGAAACATGAAAAAGTAAGATGATATTGTGAAAATCATCCAAAAATTTAGAAGTATAGATAAAGGACAAAATTTCTTAAAAATTCAGACAGTAAGTCTGAGAGAGCCACTTCAGTGTATGAATAGTATAATATCTGTCAAAGAAACTGTGTATCTTATGAAAAAAAACTCAACAAAGAAAAATCTAGGTGTTGGTGACTTTGATGATTATTTCTATGAAAGCAGATGAGTATACATTTTATAAAACAATAATTTTACTTATTAGAATGGTAGATAAATATATGAAAATGTATAACAAACTTTCTTTTTACTCTTGATTATTGTACATAAATTGGTAAAAAAAATTCCTAGTATATTTGTATAACATATTTAAAATTCAGAATTATACATGATTACATTTTTTTCTTTTTACAATTGAGTACTTTTTTTTTTTTTTTCATTAATCAGTAGTTTTTATTATGGTTTTGTGGGGTACAGTTAAGGGTAGGTGTACAATGACGTTTCATTCAGGCACCCTGTAGATAAGAAGTGTTTTCCCATCCCCCGACAGATATTTGCTACTGTTAATCCCATCCCCCTTCCCCCCATAGTTTCCCAGTACCATCCGTCATTTTCTCATAGTATTGCATTGGATGTTCAAGGTCCATTATATGAGTGAGAACATGTGATATTCGGATTTTTGTTTTTGTGAGAGGTCACTCAGTATTATAGACTCTAGTTCCATCCAGGTTGCAGCGAAATTCATGATTTTGTTCTTTTTTATGGCTGCGTAGTATTCCATCGTGTATATGTAAAACATTTTTATAAATATAAATGTACCTATTGACATAAATATTGATTTATGTCTAGACCAGCCTGGGTAACTTGATGAGTCCTCATGTCTACAATAAATAAAAAATGAGCTGGATGTGGTAGCCTGTGCCTGTGATTCCGACTACTTGGAAGGTTGAGGAGGGAGGACCATCTGAGCCCAGCAGGTTGACACTGGGGTGGCCATGAGTGTGCCACTGCCCTCTAGTCTGGGTGAAAGAATGAGACTCCAACTCAAAAAAAAGAAAAAGTTTTATGGGAGACTGTGTAACTGTACACTATATTATCAAAAATACATTGAATGTTTATAGTATTAAGTATGAAAAATTGATCATTGTCTTATTTTCACAGTATCCAATTTACATTACACATACATAACACCCAACTCACATAACACAAACACATATATAACACATATATACCAAACACATACATATATTTAATTGGGTAGAATATATCAAAAGCATTTTATAAGTAATGATAAAAGACCCAAAATGGAAATCTTTACATAGGCTACATAATTTAGAAATTGATATTACATAATCCAGATACAAAAGCATGAATGTGATTTCTTCTAGGTGAATTTTTAATGCTTTTGTTTTTTATTTTTTTATTTTTATTTTTTTTTTAGTTGGAGTCTCACTCTGTCACCCAGACTGGAGTTCAGTGGCCGCTCCCAGTCACCGCAGCCTCGACCTGCTAGGCTTTGGCGATCCTTCCGCCTCAGCCTTCCAACTAGCAGGAACTACAAGCACGCGCTACCACACCTGGCTAATTTTTTTTGATTTATTGTAGAGATGAGGTCTCGCTGCCCAGGCGGGTCTTGAACCCGCAGGCTCAGGCAGTCCACTAACCTCAGCCTCCCAAAAGCGCGGGATTACAGGCTGAGCCACCAAGACCGGCAGTTTTAATGCTTTTAATGGCAAATTAAAATGCAAGTTAAATTTATTTTTTTTTTTTCTCTACCAAATAGTCCTTTTCTACTTTAAATTTCAATGACTCTTTGAACTCTCAATATTATTACTAGTAATTGTACATTATTACTATTATAATGTAATAGTTATGCAGTATTAATTTGTCACTTTAACAAGATTAGATTAAATTACATTTATGGACAAAATGCTTTGAAAGTATGAGATGATTATATGATAATCAACCAATAAGATTTATTTTTGACGGTTGCTTCAATATTTTTTCTACTTACCTGGACTCTGATATTCCTTTATTTTACCTTTTATCTGCTAATTAAACTTAAAAAGAAAGTAAAAAAATAATATAGTTAAAACAATTAATGTAGAAATAGGAGACATGTCAGATAGCAAGTGAAGGAAACCATTTATAGAGGTATGCTCCTTAGTTTTTAAGAATCCATCTTTTGAGTGTTTCATTTGATGGCAAAAAATATAACTGCAAATCTTGAGATTCACTGCAATAAAAATCTGTGCATATTTTGTGTAATAAAAATCTGAAGCAAAAAGACACAGTTAATACCAGAATTTTTTTCTGTAAACATATTATTAATACGTATGCTCAATAATCGTTCTATATCAGAAGCTTAGCATTTTCTGCACACTACAGATTGCCAGTCACTGATTAAACAAATCTATCAATTCTAAAGAGTTTAATGAATTAAGAAAATTATGATTTAAAATAAACTTCATAGTCATATGTCCAATTTCTAGTTTTTCTCTTATTTTGTTTGATCAATTGTAAAATATTAGCACTTTCTTTTGAGGTCATAAAGGTCAAAGCTAACAGAAGAAAGAAGTTTCCAGCAGGGATGATGAGCAAATTAGATGCCTCTCTGCTCAGCATGAGGTTTCTTTAGCTGCAAAAGTAAAATGAATCAACCATGGAATTACCCCAACAAACTAATAGCTAGTGCTGTAGTGCTAGATCATTATATCTTTGTGCAATTAAAATTTAAATGTAAGTGACTTTATCAAATAGGTCAATATTAAAATTATAAATATAAAAATCAAATATGATAATTAAAATGATAAAAAGTAGAGTTGCTTAACTTGTGGCTTACACAAATCATGGATAAGAATATATGAATACATGAACTTTCTTATTTGGAGGAATAAATTTTATTCTTAAAAGAATTAGAAGCTTATGTATCACTTTAAAAATTCTCATAAAGCACTTCCTTATTCACCTACTTGTTAAAAATGTATCTGTAGTCGTCTATCACTTGACAGGTGTAAGTTGAATACATTTAGTTTCCACTTTGGATAAGTGAATACTCACTTAAAATTGAGGCATTTGGGGATTTCCTCTTAGTATAGATGCATTTACTTATTTTCTGATGCTTTTATTTATTTTCACTTATACTAAAAGTTTAATTTTCATTTCAATAAAAATAATTTAGGTAAAATATTAAATGCCAATAAAAATTGATTATCAAAACTTAATGTACATGATTACAAATTTATGTGTATAGTTTGGTATCTATAACACACATATATTAAGATGTGTATATATGTATGTACATATTATTGAATTTTTAAAATACATATGCACATATATATCTTTTGTTTGCTAATTTTCTCATAATAATTCAGATGTTTTACACAGGAAACTTTAACCAATATTGAATTTAAATAGTGATTTGTTTTAATATTCAAAATATTGTTCAGAATGTATTTACACATGTTTAGGCATATAATTTGACAAGATGTTAAGTTTCTTTGAAAATTTTTTTAAAAATTAAGGAAAGCAAAATAATCCACTACCACCAACAGCAAGCAATGACAATCTTGTACTTAATTTTTTAATTCAAATTGGTAAATTGTTTAAAGTTATGGATAATTAATGATGGAAAAATATCAAAGGAATAAAGCAGCCAACTGAAAGATGACCCAGTGGATGAGGCTGAAAATATATGAGAAAAAATAAATAATGTTGGATGTAAATCAAAGTGTGAAATACTCTTGTGTTCATTCCAATATGAATAAATCAGTGAATAAATAAATAAATGTGATAGAATAGATACATCTTTTGTGCAGAAGAATTCTAAATAATTTGTCTAGATATGCTAGCCTTAAGGATGGGATCATAAATTCCCACTCCTTAAGTGTGAGCTGTTCCTTGTGGCCTTTTTTCAAAGAGTATAGTATAAAAATAAGAAAAGTGAAACAATTTTACAGTGGAGAAACTGAACAGATACACGTCATCAAGTTTAACATCTTCAGTGATAAGTCATGTTGATAACATGCTTGTGCTCTTGGTATGATGTGAATGAACAACACTTGGACTTCTGGTATTCTTTTCCAAATCCCCTAGACCCAACCTAATCATGAGACAAAAATCAGATGAATTGTAATTGAGGTCCATTTTTACAAAACACCTGACCACTACTCCTCAAGCAGTAAAGGTCTTCAGAAACAAAGAAGGTTTGAGATTTGTCACAATCATAATACATGGCAACTGAATGTAGTGTGGTATCCTGCATGGGCTCCTGAAACAGAAAAAAGACATCAGGTAAAAACCAAGGAAACCTGAATCAAGTAGTTAATAATAGGGTAACAATAGTGGTTCATTGAATTTGGCAAATTTGTTATAATAATGAAATATGTTCACCATAAGAGAAGCTCCAAGCTCATAATAAACCTCCAAAATTTATAGCATATAAAAATTTTCTGTACTGTATCTAAAGCCTTTCTTTAAATTTTTATGTGATGAGTTTTAGAAAGTGTTTTTTGTTTGTTCATTCATTTAATACTCACAAGAATTCCATAGTGTGGGTATTTTTCACTTACCTTTGAATACATTATTAATAATTACAATTTTTGCATCTTGCTTAACATCATTCAAAGATTCTGTAGTAGGAACAAAATTTGAATCATGATTGCAAACCCCCTTTTTAAAAAATTGTGAAATGTCGTTGGCACTAGGATTTTTGAAATTAGGATATTTGGATGGTTTATTCAAGTTCCTAAGTGATATTTGCAACATTATATATAGTAATGAGTCTTAAACTGGATGTTGATGGGCATCTGAAAATGAAAATATGAATCTTGGGAGCAAATTGCCAAGACTCAAATCCCACTGTAACATTTAATAGCTGAGTGACTTGGGCAAAGTTCTCTGAGTCTTGTTTATTCTCTTCTGTTAAACAGGATTGGTGTCATAGCACATATTTCAAAGCATTGTTGAGAGAATTAAAATAAGCATATACAAAGTGTTCACAACCATTCTTAGTCATAATAATTGTCCAATTATTATTATTATTTATAAAAATATACCTTAATTAAAAAAAAAGATAGCCACCAGGTTAATTTGTGCACATTTATGGTTATCAATATGGATATGTTGTTAAGAGCAATATAAAAGTTATAATATATCGATAAGGTGAGTGAAAAGCACACTTACAAAATGAAACAGTGCAAAATGTAGGGTGATAATATAAGAAAGGTTTTGCTTCATAAATTGAAACCAGAGCCATTCCATTGTGGTCAATATCCTTATTGAAGTTTAAGACTAAGTCTATAGAATAAGATTTTAATTCTAATCTTTATTCTCTCCAATTATTTAGTATGTTTTAATATTACCTTATGTTATAGTTGATTATCTGTTATTTCAATACAGAAATTTCTAAAAAAGAGGAACTGAAGTATCTTACAGATGGTTTACACTTACTTCATTAATTCTATTGGTATCAGCACAGTTTGTTACAACTTAATGTGCAATTAACTAGAAATTTTGGACAAAAATTGTTGTGCCTTTAGTGAATTAACCTTTCACACTCTGTCCAAGAACAAGAGTCAAACCTCCTGACTCACACAGGTTCCAGACTTATAATGATGTCCATATTCATGTACTGGTACTTTTATTCCTGTGAAATGAACTCCCAAAGCAGTATTTATGATGCAAAGTAAATATAAATTTATTATTTTGATAAAACTGTGCCAGAGTATTCAGTTTCAGCAGCAATTTTCAAGTGAGACAGTTTTTTTCTTTTCTTTTGTAGTATTTTTCTATTTCCTCCCCTCTTAATCCATTACCCAAATATGTCAGTTGAAATAATATTGGGGTGATGATAATTTACTTTTTACATCTGCAGGATAATTACTTTTGATAATTTAATTTTATTTGAATCTGCATATATAGATTACTGGCAAGGTTAGCTCATTTCCTTGGTTTATGAACTATTTGAATTGTCCTTTTGTGGATTGCCATTTAAAAGTCTTTTTAAAAATTTTATTAAATTTTTCTTCCTTTCTTCCTCCTTCCCTCCCTCCCTTGCTTCCTTTTTTCTTGCTTTCTGCCTTATTTTTCACAACATATTAAAATATTTACATATGCCATAAATAATAAATCATTTGTCTATTAATTTTTTCTCAAATATTTTCACATAGTCTATGTGTAACATTTAATTATAACTATGTATCTTTGATAAACTTAAATATTTAATGTTTGTGTTCACAAATCAGTCCACGTCTATCTTGAAAATTCTGGATTTCCTTTCTTGCTTAAAAATATGCTCTATAGTTCGAAGTTATATTTTTTCTATCATATTATACCTAGAATTTACTTTGATATATGCCCTGAAGTTAGAATTTATCTTTGTTTTGTATCTGGTAACCAAATTTTTCTGTAATATTTATTAAATAAACTATTAATTTCTCACATATATAATGGCATTTTATATGAAGTCATCATATACTAGATAAGTTTCTATACCCTTTCTTTTTTTCAATGAATTACAGTGATTTAAAAGATGGTTTAATCTCTACTAGAATGATACCTTCTTTACAGAAACATGCTTATTCATTTATTTGGGTAAGATTGTGATCTCATAGTAAGTTACTTAAGTTCTCTTTGCCTCAATGGACTTATCAGTAAAATGAGGATAATTGCACACTGTTTCAAGTGAGACAGATGTTTTAAGGATTAAATGAATCAATATATGATAGTATTTAGAAAAGTATCCAGCACATGGTATATACTAATATAAGAATATATCATTGAAGATTTGGCTTACCTTTTTGATGGGTGACTATTGGTGAATTTTAATTTGATTGATACCATGTCATGCTTATATTCTTGTGTGTTTAGTAAAGGAGACTTTCACTTCTACATTTAAGCAAAATATCTACTTTTATTGGTATTATAATAATTTCAGTATTTTTTTCCCAAAGTTGATATTAAAAATTAAATATTTCACTTGAGTATTAATTTGGTCACCTCCTACAGTTTTTCTATGTCACTTGAACACATTATCTTTGTGTCCAAAAATATGGCTTACTTTTTTTTGTAGTATTCCCTTAAGTTTTTGTTAAGTTCTACATTATCTGCTTGTAGGGCACAGTAGTTTTTAGTGCACATACAAAACAAAACATGCATCTTATCCAATTACGACAAGCAGAAAGAACACACACACACACACACTGATAGATAGGGAGAGAGACAGAGAGTGAGTTTCAGTTATCAAGTATCTATATCAAAGGTTATTTGCAAATAGTAAAATGTTATATGTCATAGAATAGATGGAGAAGGCAAAGTATTCTAAATCTTCCTTCTCTAATGCTCAGCACAGTTCTATTTTATAATAAAGCTTTCCTTTACTGAATGTGAGATACAGAATATATTGCTGTGCTCTAGGGAATACTACTCATATAGAGTGAGGAAAACTAATTAAACCAGTAAAACACCCAGCTATTAAGAGTTTGATATGTGTGCAGAGATATGGAGAAGCACAGCTTATGAGAACATTGATATGCTTTTACCTTCATCCTTTTATGTTTAATAGAGGTTGATTTTATACAAGTTGTTGTATGCGTAAATGTGTATCAGTATGTCTGCGTGTCCTTGTGACTGCATATTTCACAGAAGAGAGAATTTCACACATTCATTGTGTTAATTGCAGGGATATAAAAAGGTGACAATGTTAGCATCTGCAACAATTAAGTTGACTGGATAAGCTCCAGGTTAAGAGGAGTAAGAATAAAATAGCAGTTTAAAACAATTTAGACAAATTCACATTAATTGCAAATTTACACATAAAAAGAAACAGTTGTCTTTGTGAATGTATTTAAAGAACATGTTTTGTCCTCATTTCTACACAGTACCTTTTAAAAGTGTAGTTGTTATGTGCAATATCTGAATATCTTTGAACTAAATTTTACTCTAAAATGTCAGATAATGGACAGAACAAGCTGTAGAGTACTAGTTTATATGATTCACTTTTTTTGAAACTATGTATCAAATAATTAAATGATCCATAGACACAGAAAAAAGAAAATCTCCTAGGAAGAGTTGTCCTGAAAATTGCTCCATAATTGTAAATATTTTGGAGAGACTTGGAGAAAAATCTAATTCTAGGTTTCTTACCTAGTAAGTCTCTTATTCTTCATGCAGAGAAGAAAGTGAAGGAGACTCTGTCCCAGCATAGATCTGTCAGGGCAACTCTATTACTCGGGCCTAGATTTTTATTATCTTCATTCCTTGGTGGGCTTCAGGTTGAACGTAAATCATAAAAGGGGCTCAACGAGTTGGTGAGAAATCAGATTTTCTAGCAGTATTTATTGCCATTTCGGTACTATGAAAATTGTATGTGTGTAACAGCAGATTGAATGGTTCTGCAGGGGTTAGAAGACATCAATAAGTGATATATATTAAATTTCATAGGCATTTCCTTCTATAGATTTGAGACTCACCTTTGAGACTCATTTAATTTCTTCCATAGCATATTCGCCTTAGTAAACTTCATCATTTTTTTCCAGGAAAATGCAAAGTACATAAAAATTAGATCATAATAACTTTTCAGAGTTTTAGATAGCTGAATATTTCAAGATTTATAGGTAATTTTAAGACTATCAGTAAGACATCTATGCTTCAATTAAAATCATGTCTGTATCTTATTTCACTTAGAAATGTTGTTTATCTTTTGCCATTAACAGTTTTGCAGTTTGGGCTCCTATTTGAAATCATATACTTTAATTAACATGACGTGTCTTTGATCAACTTTGATCATTTTGTGATACAAGCACCGTCAGAAGAAAAGGGTTCTGGGGAATGTCAAGCCAGGGTTTAACAAAAGATCAAAAGAAAGAGACAAGTAGAAGATAAGTTTAATTATTATTGTTCAGGCAGCAACAAATGAATGATTACTCTGTGTTGACCTTGCATAGATAAAGATCAACAGTAACACTTAGAGTATGGCATCTACCTTACAGAAGGATCATTGTGGAAATAATACACTGCTTCAAAAATTGAGCAAACACCCTCCAGATTTATGCACAAACTTAATTAATGTTTAACAGTTTGATTTGAGCTTGAAGATATAATGTGTGATTCTGTAAATGATGTATAACATATCTTACAGAAATTTATTTTATTACTTAAAAAAGGTAATTAATTCACCCATTCAATAAACTCTTTAAGTGTTGTATTAACTTCCTATTGATTCTGTACCAAGTAATTACAAACTTAATGACTTAAAATGACTGAAAGTTATCTTACAGTCCTGGAGGACAGTAGTCCTAAAATGTTCTTATGAGACACAGTCAAATCTTAGGGATGAGGGTGTCACCAGGGTCGCTTCCTTCTGAGGCTCTGAGGGTAAAATCCATTTCCTTGCCTATTTCAACTCCCAAAAACCACCCTCCATTCCTTGGTTCCTGGCTCCTCTTTCGTATCACTCTAACCTGTATCCACTCTCATCATTCCTAACACTAATTCTCATCCTTCTGTCTCCTTTTTTTAAGGGCTCTTCTGATTATATTCAGCTCATGTTATCTAGGATAAAGTACCATCTCAAGGTCCTAAAATTAACCACATCTACACAGTACCTTTTACCATATAAAGTAGAAGTCACAGTTTTCAGGGATCATGATATGGACATTTCAGGGCGTTTGTTTGTAAACCGTAAGATCTACTAGAGGGAGGACCCCCAAAAGAATGAAATTAGCTTTTGGAGGTTGTAGCCCTTGTAGTACAGACTTCTCCCACTAGGCAGGTGTGTTAGGAACTCATAGGCATCAGTGTACCAGCTAGCAATGTTATGAGAGGTGGCCTTAGGCATCAATGTTATATAGAGAGTATTTCAACACGTTCGCCCATTTCATAAGTGATTTACTAATGCACCTGCTCACACAGCTCTGAGTATTCATAACTTCTTTTTTTTTTTTTTTTCAGTGACATGCTTCTCATGGTCACTGCAGCCTGGACCTGCTGTTTAGCACTTTTTAACAAAAAATGGCCTGAATCCTATGCCGCACCCTCCCTATTCACCCATCCTCACCCCTAGCAACCTTTCTGTTTGTTTGTTTCTCCAGGTGAAAAAAGTTCTCAAAGGGAAGCATTTTGCCTATGTGGAAGAGGTGAAAAAAAAAGTCAGAAGAGCTAAAAGGCATCAAATTGTTTTGAGCAGTACGAAAATGTCTCAATAGGTGTATTGCACCAAATGGAGAGAACTCTGAAGGTGACTGAAGTTTAAAAATGAAAGAATAAATACATAATTTTTAATAAGTAAATTTCAGGTTTCTTTGGATCCCCTTGTATGTATATGGTATTGTTCTAGATGCTAAATTGAAAAGACAGATAGCTATCCTTAAATGACTTACGATACATGTGGAGAAACAGATTTAATTGTAACATAAAGAGTGCAGAGGCAGACAGGAGCTCTAGGTAGACCCTGAGCACAAGGGGTCATCTGTACTATGGCTCTGTGGGAAGATGAGGGGCTAGAGGTAACGAACAAGGGAAGACTAGTGAAAGGACAGAGAGTAGGAGATGAACCCAGGCAGGGAAAGGTAATGGTGAAAACAGGAATTTTCTAGGAAATTCTTGCTCATCGAGGGAAGAGAGGGCAATGTTTGCATTAGAGTGTGAAGAGTCATGACCAACATCCAGATTATGAGAATCTCTTTATATGATCCTAAGAAGGTGAGTCGCAGCTCAACAATATCATGAAGAAACTTTGTAATATCTCTGATGTTTCAATCCTTTATCAGGTTAACTTGATAGAAAGGCCCTGATTATGGGCAATGATGATGTGATGTCTAATGTACACTCAGACTGAAAAGCACTTTAGATTATTAAATACCTTTAAAATTTTATCTGAAACATGGTAGAAAACTAGTAAAGGATTTTAAAGCGCCTAGGTCTAACAGGATATAGTTACATTTCTATTTAAGAAGATACATGTAGTGATAGTTTGAAGTTAAGGTGAATTAACACAAGATTACAACCATGATGAAACAGAAATAATTTCTTATTGCATACTAAAAATTACAAGGGCCTGAATCAGACTGATGACATTGTCATGTCTTGTAAATGGATTAAAAACAAATGAATGAAGCTTTAGGCATACATTTCTCTCACTTGATGTGGGAGATTTAAATGAATGAAAAAATAATCATATGGATAGATGTGATGTGCATTTGCACATATGTGAGAATATATGCGTACAGATTTTACAGATAGAAGTAGTTATGAGCAAAGGCAATTAAACCAAGGTAAACATTTCAAGTATAGCTCTTAAACTTGAAAAATATCATTAACTTGGAGTTGTAGCTTATTCTCAACATTTTCATTTTGTGTCAGTGGTGACTCTTTTCTTAGCTTTTTAAACCCAAATTCATAATATTATAATTCTGAATTCATACATTTAAATATATTAAGGATCTGGCAATATTACTGACTTTTATATGCATGTGGCTGCATTCTAAAATAGTTGCCTAGCTGGTACATAAATAGCTCTTAATTGTAAAATATATTAATATTTAAAGTCTTGATAAAGTTATTTCCTAACCCCTATACTGCTGAAATTATTTGTCTAAATATCCTATATTTGTTATCCCAGCAAATTTATTATAATCTGGGGTTGAAATAAATATATGGCATATAGCCAATAACTAATGCCACTTTTCTGTTTTTCTGAATTCAAAATCTATGATTATTTCTACAAATGTGCTTAAAATTAATTAAAATATAAGGAGAATAAATACAATTTCTGTGAAGTTTATGTATAATATGCAATAATTATAATGCTGGTTTTAGAGATTTTGGTAAGGAATATGGATTTAAATATTAGCTTACTCATTAGGCATATATGCCTTTAAATGAATTGCATAAATGCATTCATTTATGTCCTATATCTTGCATGCTACAGGCTTCATAATTTGACAAAAATAAAAATAAACAATTTTTCTACTTACTTTTGGAATGTATAAGTCTTTGGATTTGTTAAATGGAAACATATTTAACTGTGAGTAATAGCAATTCTCTATTCCTAAATAAGCTGTAGTTTTATAATCAGAACCAGACTGTTATTCTAAATTAGAGTCAAATATTTTTGTGCAATCTGTATGTTTTAATTGTTTTAAACTTTAGTGATATCTTATTCAGTAAGATGGAAAATTTTTTTCAAATGAGTAATTTGTGCATTAAATTCACTCTTTATTTAAAGTCATAAAATCATTGATTTGTTGTTAGATAACTCAGTCTCTCAAGTACAAAACGACTGCAAACTATTGAACTCTGACAAATGTCTAGGAAAGAATATTGAACGAAGACGTCAAAAAGTTTCCTGAAAATGATGTTTTGTTTATAGTCAAGGGAAACATACATTTTGTACTTTCCATTTTCTGTTTTTCCAGGGATAAAATATTTAGTGTTAGCAGTGTAAACTCTATTCTTAGAGAGCCCGAGCTAAATTGGCTAAAATGGTTTAGAGCTCCAAATACTTTAGGGGATACTTAAAGGGATTTATATGAAGTAATTTTCCTTCCTGTTGTAAAACAGTATTATTATATAGGTAAAAAGTAATACAGAGTGGCAAATAATTTTGCCGAGATAAATAACACATTGGTTTGAAAACTAAAAATAGCTAATAACTTCCTCTGCCGAACAATTAACACAAATGATTATGCTGATTAACACAGTCACTATTTCAAGTTTGAAATGGAGTAATTGGTCACTCCAGAGTTAGCACTGCAATATAATCTGGTGATAAAATATTAATATAATTGACACATCTCTGCATTCATACAAATTAGAATCTAAGATGAGAGACAAAAATTATTAGGATATGTGGTTATATATATTGTGCTATGCAAGCCTTAAGTTAGTCATAAAAAAAGGAACAAGATAAGTACTCAAGACTTTGATATGTTAAGAACTCAGAGGGTGATTTGTGTGAAAAATAGAGGATGAACTGTGAATCAGGACAAAAGCCAATGGAAGGTCCTATTATGACATGCCAGAAAACTGGGACTCTTTCTTCTAAATAAAAGGAAACTACTGAAGTGTTTAACCAGTGGTAGTTTTAGATGTTTTATTTTAGGTTTATATTTTATATTTTAGGATATCATGGTGGCATGTGAGAGACAGATTAGAGAACTGGCAGGGTTAAGGCATGGAGAAATTGTTTCAGATTTTGAAATACTTATAAGTATTTCATAAAAAATAATGTTTTTGCTATGTACTTCCCATAAATGTGACTTCATTAATTTAGGCACATGACTACCGTATACTTAGATTAATAAAGCATAAACATAAAAACACTTTCTTGAACAGCATTCTAAAAGCAGTAAACAGAGGCATGGGTGTGGGAGGTTTTCAAAAGGAGTTTAGCATGAGGGATGCTGTATATGCTGTTGCCAACATTCGGAACGCAGTGACTCAAGATACTGTGGTGCATGCCTGGCACAACCTCTGACCTTTATGTTCAGTGATGATGATGAATAAGGTGGTGACTTTGATGGATTCTGTATGTCAAGTGAGAAAAAAATGATATCTGACCTCCTTATCTATGCAAAATCTATAGTTAAGCTCTCGATCAGTAATCTGGAAGATGTGGATATTAAAGAAGTTTTTAACATTAGGAATGAGGTTCCAGATGTTCATTCATTGACTGATGGTGAAATAGCATAAATGGTTCAGAATCAAGGTGATGGTGAATATAATTACAATGCAAATAATGTTAACACTTCAAAAAAAAGTTCCTATAGATGCCATGGTGAAAATATGTGATGAGTCTATTGAAAGACTAGAGCGCTGTGTAGTTATAACAGAACAAGCAATCATGTCAGTTTATAAAATCACAGATTGATTTCCAAGGCAAAAAACATTGTTAATGAGGCAGATGTCACTGGAGGAAACATTATAAAAAGCTATCCAGCAGAATGTTGTGTCATCCCTAGAGCATCCACTTTGTGGTTTCTCAGTGGCTTCTTCTATTCCCATCACCTAAAAACAAACAAAAATGTACATAACTTTCCAATGAAAACACAGAATCATAGGTGAAGACTGAAAGTCTATCATTGTTTGTTTTTGCTATTGTTTAACAATTGATGCAGGTATTTATGTACTGCTTACCCTTAGCATGCTATTTTCACTGTATCAGTCTGTCATGTTTTTTACTGTTAAATACTTAGGTGTAAATAAGTGTAAGATGACTGCTTATTGGCAGTGTATAAATTAGTGGATCTGATGGTGATGTCAAGAAATTAGATTGGCTACATAATTGACTTGGATAGTGACACATTGAATTTCTGATGGTTTGATGTGCACAAACTGTTTCATGCATACAATAATTTAACATATTTCATAAAAATATCTTCAGCCTATGTTTAAAAGGTATTAATGAAAAAACTGAATTTTGTGTTTTGACTACTGTCCGATACCTAGGATATCCTATTATGTATATGTATATAGTCCAAAATCATCCTAAACCAAGGGAAGTTAGGACCAGTTGGAGGCCAGAACTTCACTGGCATGCAGACTACTGATGTACATAATTCTGGCTTGTACTCCACATCTTTACAATAAAATAAGGAAAAAAAATCCAAAATCTGAAAAAAAAGTCTGAAATCCAAATCATTTATTGTCCAAAGCATTTGGAATAAGAGAAAGTTCAACTTGTATTGGGTGTGTGTGTGTGTGTGTGTGTGTGTGTGTGTGTGTGTGTTTAAAATGGATAGTGCTGGGATCAAATTGTTGTTTTATGTGGAGGATTTAGTTAGATAAAATTAGCAGAACATCTCAATAGTTGTATTAAAATATGACAATATTTACTATATTCAGCAATTATATTATATAATCATATGCCACTGTTTAAATGAAAAGTCTTAAGAGTCTAACAAAAATATTTAATAACTTACATAATAGTTCAAACATTAAGTAAAACGAAAATAAAATAGGTTGAAGTCAATACCTCTAAATGGTCATTTGAGTTGCCTAGGTTCAACACTTTCTGATTCAATATAAATATTATTGAAATTTTCTTTAAATGTTTATTTTAAAATCTGATATATGAAATAACATAAAGAAATCATTATGAGCATTTAATAAATTAGAGCTTTAAAACAATCACTAAGTCCCTGATGGAGGTTATCTTTAAGGTATTAGACATATGGATATAGTTAACTTTAGTTATTAGGTTGACTTGGTCTTTGAATTTTCATGATAGACTTTTATATTTTCTCATTAAGATTAGCTGGAACAGAAAAATTGAGCTGCGTCTACACAGTGCCAACAATTTGACAGATTGATAGATGCATTGAACTTATCACGTGTACTATCAATTCAACTAATTTATTAAGGCAATCAAATGAAATTTATCTGCACAATTTCTAATGGGTAAAACATGATAGTATCATTTTAGGATGAGGAATTGCTAATCAAACTTTTTGACTATGAATTTTGAGGAAATTCATTAGCCTGATTTTGATAAAAATTATACTATATCATCTGTTCAATTCTAAGTTGGGAGAATTCAATAACACAATATGAGTATCATATTAGTATCTGAAAATAAGAGAGTTTTATTTCTCACACTCTTGAAATTCTAATTAGTACTTGTCATTCTGTTATAAATACTTTGAAATATATACTATAAGGAAGAGAAATAACATAATTTATTATTTAAGTTTTCAGTAAGTATTGTGTGGAAAATGGAGAATAGTCATTACTTAGGGTATATTAAACTTTCATATTACATTTCAGATTTCAGGGCATGGCATAACAACAGGCAGGGTGATTGATGCTAAGTCAAATGCATGGATATTTAAACATTAACTTAGCGATGGTCACTATTAGCATTGGCAATAAAACTCAGATTTATAATTTATCATCCTCTATTACAGGCATTGACTTTTATTCACGTCTTACCATGTCAACTGGAAAAATTAGTGATCATACATTTCTTAAAGCTGGGCTATCATAATCTTTGATTTGGTAGCTGAATGCTGAGACACCCAAGTACAAAATTAAATGATATTGAAGACATATAATAAGGCATTTTTAACAAAATATCTTCTCTTTTGTCCCATCTAACATTTCAAAAATATGATGCTTCAGAAAATATTGGATAAATATTAAATTAAACAAATACAGCTGTGTCACCAAAATTCTGAGTTTGAATGTTTAACATCTTTGGTAACTTTCAATTTTATTAAATGCTTAATGCATACACGCACACATGCACACACACACAAACACACACACACATGCACACACACACATAATTATATGCAGGCATACCTCAAAGATATTGCAGAATTGGCTCCAGAAAACCACAATGAAACAAATACTGCAATAAAATGAAACATATACATTTTTCCCATTGCATCAAAATTTAGATTTACACTATACTGTGGTTTATTATAAAGTCTACATGAGCATTATGCCTAAGAACAAAATACATAACAATTTAAAAATACTATATTACTAAAAATGCTAACGATTATCTGAGACTTTAGTGAGTCATCATCTTTTTCTTTTTTCTTTTTTTTTTTTTTTGAGTTGGAGTCTCACTCTGTCGCCCAGACTGGAGTGCAGTGGCCGCTCCCGGCCACGGCAGCCTCGACCTGCTGGGCTCTGGTGATCCTTCCACCTCAGCCTTCCAAGGAGCTAGAACTACAGGTGCGGCTACCACACCCGGCTAATTTTTTTTTTTTTAATTTATTGTAGAGATGAGGTCTTGCCAAGTTGCCCAGGCGGGTCTCGAACTCGTGGGCTCAGGCAATCCACTCACCTCAGCCTCCCAAAGTGCTGGGATTACAGGCTGAGCCACCGAGCCCGGCTCATAATCTTTTTCATAGTGTAGAATCTTGCCTCGATGTTGATGACATCAGAGTGGTAGTGGCTGAAGGTTGGGGTGACCGTGACAATTTCTTAATATAAGGTAACAGTGAAGTTTGTCACATGGATTGACTCACAAAAGATTTCTGTGTAGCGTGCCATGCAGTTTGGTAATATTTTACTCACCTTAGAACTTCTTTCAAAATTTGAATCAATACTCTGAAATCCTGATCCTGCTTTAACAAGAAAGTTTTTGTGATATTCTAACTCCTCTGTTGTCATTCCAACAATATTAATGGCATCTTCACCAGGAGTAGACTCCGCTTCAGGAATCTTCTTTCTCTACTCATCTATAAGAAGCAACTTCTTATATTTTTAAGTTTTATCATCAGATTTTGGCAGTTCAGTCACAGGCTCCACTTCTAATTCTAGTCCCTTTCCTATTTCCAGTGGATCTGAAGTTGTGTCCTCTACTGAAGTCTTGAAATTCTCAAAGTCATCCATGAGCATTGGTATCAACTTTCAAACTCCTGTTAGTTTATATTTTAATCTGCTCCTATGAATCACAAATGTTCTTAATGGTATCTAGAATGCTTAACCCTTTCCAGAAGGTTTTCAATTTGTCTAGATCCATTTAAAAAAATCACTATCTATGGCAACTGTAGCCTTATGAAATGTATGTCTTAAATAAAAGTCCTTAAAAGTGGAAACTACTCCTTGATCTAAATGTCACAAAACGGATCTTGTAATAGTAGTCATAAAAACAACATTAATCTCCTTATACATCTCCCTCAGAGCTCTGGTTGACCAGGTTCACTGCCAACTAACAGTAATATTTTGAGAAAAAAATTGCCAATTAGTTGTATATTTTGAGAAAAAAATCCAAAGCAGTAGGTCTCAATAGTAGACTTTAAATGGTAAATAAACAATGTTATTGGCATAAGAGATGTGTAGTCATCCAGGCTTTGTTGTTTCGTTTATCCAGCACAGCCAGAATAATTTAGCATAATTCTTAAGGACCCTAAGATTTTCAGAATATTAAGTGAACACTTACTTCAACTTTTAAAAAATCATCAGTTGCATTAGCCCCTAACTAGAAAGTCAGCCTGTCTTTTGAAATGTTGAAGCTAGACTTTGCCTTCTCTTTAGCTATAAAAGTCCTACATGGCAATAACTTTTAATAAAAGTCTGTTTTGTCTACATTGAAAATCTGTTGTTTTGTGTAGCCACTTTCATCAATAAATTTAGCTAGATCTTCTTGATAACTTGCTATAACTACTGGATGAACAGTTGCTACTTCACCGTGCACTTTTATGTTGTGGGGACAGCTTCTTTCCTTAAACTCAAGAACTGACCTCTGCTAGCTTATAACTTTTCTTCTGTAGCTTCCTCACCTCTCTCAGCTTTTACTGAATTGAAGAGAGTTGGGACCTTCCTCTGAATTAGGCTTTGGTTTAAGGGAATGCTGTGGCTGGTTTGATTTTCTGTTCAAACCAATAAAACTTTCTCCATATTAGCAATAAGGCTGTTTTGCTTTCCCATCTTTTGTGCGTTTACTAGAGTAGCATTTATTTATTTGTTTGTTCATAAATTTTAAAGATGTGGGATATAATTCAGGATTAGGTATACAAGTAATTATCGTAAAGGTAAAGTTTGGGCCTCTCTTTGGCCCCTACTTTGCCTGGTTTGAGATCAGGTACCCTTATTAATGTTATGTGCACCCCTTCCCCTGGCACTTTCTGGCTACTGCCAATCTTTCTTACAGTTTTATAGTAAATGTTCGGGTTCACTTATGAGTGAGAACATGTGGTACTCAGTTCTTTTTTGTGATAGATCACTGAGTATGATGGACTCTAAATCCATCCAAGTTGCTGCAAAGTTCATAATTTTGTTCTTCTGTATGACTGCATTATAATTCATGGTGCACATGTACCACATTTTTTTTTATCAAGTCCAGCTTTGATGAGCAGCACTGTTGTTTCCATATTTTTGATATTGTAAATAGTTCTTCAATAAACATGCATGTGTAGGTATCTTTTTTGTAAAGTGACTTAAGTTCCTCCAGGTATACTACCCGAAGGGACATTGCTGGGTCGTATGGAAGGCAAAATTTTTGTTCTTTTAGGAATTGTCATTTTCCATAGAGGTTAACTAGTTTGCATTCCCACCAACAATGTGGAAGTTCCCTTTTCTCCGCATCCTTGTTAAGGATGGCCATTCTTACTGGAGTTATGTAGTATATCAAAGTGGTTTTGATTTACATTCTCTGATGATTAGTGAGACTGAGCATTTTTTCATGTGTCTATTGGCTGCCCGTATGTCTTCTTTTGGGAAGTGTCTATTCATGTCTTTTGACTGCTTTTTTTTTTTTTTGAGTTGGAGTCTCACTCTGTCGCCCAGACGAGTGCAGTGGCCGCTCCCGGCCACGGCAGCCTCGACCTGCTGGGCTCCGGCGATTCTTTCACCTGAGACTTCCAAGTAGCCGGAATTACAGGCATGAGCTACCGTGCCTGGCTGATTTTTTGATTTATTGTAGAGATGAGGTCTCGCCAAGTTGCCCAGGTGGGTCTCGAATCCGCGGGTTCAGGCAATCCACTCACCTCAGCCTCCCAAAGGCACAGGATTACAGACTGAGCCACCAAGCCCGGTTTGATTGCTTTTTAATGTGACTTTTTTTTTCTTTTCCTTTTGGCACATTTGAGTTCCTTGTAGATCCTGGCTGTTAGACCTTTGTCAGATATACAGTTGGCAAATATTTTTTTCCCAATCTGAGGACTGTCTCCCTGCTCTCTGCATGGTTTCTTTGTTTTATAGAAGTTTTTCAGTTTAATGAGGTCCCACTTGTCTATCTTATCTCTTATGGCATGGACATCTAGGGTTTTGAACAGGAATTGGTTGCCTTCTCTGATTTCTGTAAAGTGTCTCCTGTGCTTTCTAAGATTTTTTATAGTTTGAAGTTTTACATTCAGGTCTCTGATCAATTTGGAGTTGATTTATGTGTATGTTGATAGGTAAGGGTCCTGTTTCATTCTTTCTCATTTGGTCATCCAGTTTTCCCAGCACCATTTACTGGATAGGCTCTCATCTCTCCAGTGGTTTTTGGTGGAGGGTTTATCAAAGATGAATTTATTGAGAAATTAAGGTTTTGTTTCCAGAATTTCTATCCTGTTCCATTGGTCCATATGCCTGTTATGGTACTAATACCAGTGTGTTTTGATTATTACAGCCTTATAGTAAAGTGTAAAGTTTGGAGGTGTGATACTTCCTGCTTTTATTATTTTGCTAAGCATTCTTTTGGCTATTTGTGGTCATTTATGTTTCCAGATGAATTTTTGTATTGCCATTTCCAGGTTTGAGAACGATGCTGGTAATTTAATAGGTATTGCATGGAATCTGTAGATTGCCTTTGGTAGGATGGCCATCTTAACAATGTTGATTCTTTCTATCCATAAGCACGGAATATTTTTCCATTTGTTTGGGTCATCTTGAACTTCTTTGAGCAGTGTTTTATAGTTTTCATTGTAAAGATCTTTCACTTCTCTGGTTAAGAAGACACTAATGCAGCCGGGCTCGGTGGCTCAGCCTGTAATCCCGCGCCTTTGGGAGGCTGAGGTGAGTGGATTGCCTGAGCCTGCGGGTTCGAGACCTGCCTGGGCAACTTGGCAAGAACTCATCTCTACAATAAATTAAAAAAAAAATAGCCAGGTGTGGTAGCGCGCACCTGTAGTTCCAGCTTCTTGGAAGGCTAAGGTGGAAGGATCGCCAGAGCCCAGCAGGTTGAGGCTACCATGGCTGGGAGCGGCCACTGCACTCCAGTCTGGGCAACAGAGTGAGACTCCAACTAAAAAAAAAAAAAAAAAAAGAAGACACTAATGCACTTCATTTTTTTGTGGCTCTTGTGAATGGGATTGTGCTTTTTATTTGGTTCTCTGCCTGATTGTTGTTGGTGAATAAGAATGTGACTGTCTTTTGCACATTCGTTTTGTATCCTGAGACTTTGCCAAAGTCCTTTCTCAGTTTAAAGAGGTTTTTGACAGATTCTCTTGGATTTTTGAGGTGTTGGATCATATGGTCAACAAAGAAGGATAACTTAACTTCCTCTTTTCCTATTTGCATACCACTGATTTCCTTCTCTTCTCTAATTGCTTTAGATGGGACTTCCAAAAAACTGTTGAACAAGAGGGGTGAGAGTGGGCAGCCTTGTCTTGTTCTGGTTTTCAAGGGAAATGCTTACAATTTCTGTCTGTTTAGCAATATGTTGGTTGTGTGTTTACCATAGATGCCTCTTACTATTTTGCGGTATGTTCCCTCTATGCCTTGGTGTTCAATGGTTTTTATTCAAGAAGGAATGCTGGATTTTATCGAAAGCTTTTTATTTTATTTTTTTGCATCTAATGATATAATGTGGTTTTTGTTTTTTACATCTGTAGATGTATTTAATTACATTTATGGTCTTGAATATGTTGAATATACCCTACATCATGGGGTTGAAGCCTACTTGCTATTGGTAGATGATTTTTTAGATGTATTATTGGCTTTGCTTTCTAGAATCTTGCTTATAATTTTTACCTCTATGTTCATTAGGAATATTGGCCTGTAGTTCTCATTCTTTGTCAAATCTTTACTCGGTTTTGGTATCAGTTTGATGTTAGCATCATAAAATGATTTTGGGAGAGTTCCATCTTTCTCAATTGCCTGAAATACTTTCAATGGGCTTGCTATTAGCTTCTCTTTGTATGTTTTGTAGAATTCTGCTGGAAAGTTGTCTGGTCCAGGGCTTTCTGTTGTAGGTAATTTCCTTATGAAGGAGTCAATTCCCTGGGATGTTATTGGTCTATTTAGGGTCTGAGTTTCTTCTTGTTTCAACCTTGTGAGGTTGTGTGATGTCAGAAAGTATTCCATTTCATTTAGGTTTTTGAGTTTGTTGCCGTACAGGTGTGCATAGTCATTTCTGATAATTGTATTTCTTCAGAGTCTGTTGAGATTTGATCTTTTGCATTTCTGATTGTGTTTATTTGGGTTTTTTCTTTCCTCTTTTCATCATTCTAGCTAGGGGTCAATCAATGTTGTTGTTTTTTCTTTCAAAGAACTGGCTTTTTGTTTCATTGATTTGTTTCTATAATATTTTTTCTTCTTTGTCATGCATTTGTGCTTTTACTTTTGTGATATTGATTCTTTTGCTGAAGTTAGTATTTTTGTGGTCTTACCTTTCAAGTTTTCTTAGTTGATTTGTTAGACTGTTAACATGTTTCCTTTCTATTTTCTTGATATGTGTTCATAGAGGTATAAATTCCCCTCTTACTACAGCTTTCATGGCATACCAGAGGTTTTGGTTAGATATTTCTTCATTTTCATTTGCTTCCAGGAATCTTTTGATTTCTGTTTTGATTTCTGTGTTGACAAAGGAGTTGATACATGGTGTTCAGTATGTATGTCTTTGTGAGTTTTAGGAGAATTTTGTTGGTGGTGATATTTATTTTTACTTCACTGTGGTCTGAGAAGTTTCATGGCAGTATTTTAACCTTGTAAAATGTGTTTATGCTTGATTTATGGCTGAGGATGTGCTCAATCTTGGAGTATGTTCCCTGTGGTAATGAGTAGAATGTATATTCTGATGTTGTTGGGTGGAGTGTTCTCTAGGTATCTACCAAGTCCTTTTGGACAATTGTCAAGTTTAGGTTCAGGATCTCTGTCTTGATTTTTTTTTTCTCAATGATCTATCTAGGATTGTTAGTGGAATGTTGAAGTCTCTAACTATGATAGTGTTAGAGTCGATGCCTTTTTGTAGTTTACTTTGTAGTTGCTTTATAAAATCTGGTGCTCCTTTGTTGGGTCCATATATGTTTAGGATAGATATTTCTTGTTGATGGATTGAAACTTTTATCACTATGTATTGTCCTTTTGTATCTTTTTAAAATTTTTGATAGCTTAAAAGTTGTTTTGTTGGATAGTAACATCACAACTTCTGCCATCTTTTGTGAGCCATATACCCAAAAGTTTGTTTTTTGTCTTCTAACTTTGAGTCTGTGGACATCATTTGTGGTGAGATGAGTTTCCTGTAGATAGCACATTACTGGGTCTTGTTTTTCTTATCTGGTTTTCTCTTCTATGTCTTTTCAGTGGTGAATTGAGTCTGTGCACATTCAGTCCAATTATTGAAATGTGAGAGTTTATCCCTGTCATAATGCTCTTATAAGACTGTTTTGCTTTCATTTAGCTTTTGTGTTCATATATATGTGTGTGTTTATTTTTATGGATATGCAGTGTGTTCTGCTGCTTCTGTGTTTGTTTGCAGTCTTGTGAAGTATATGGTCTTTCTCTCATTTATTTTTTTCTTCTGTGTACAGCACCCTTTTAAGTGTCTCCTGTAGCACTGGTCTAGAAGCAGCATACTCTCCTAGAGAATTCAATGTCTGGGAAGGATTTTAATTCTCCTTTGCTGATGAGGCTTAGGTAGAAAATTCTTGGTTGAAATTGTTCATCTTTGAGGACATTAAAGATTAGGATCCAATTCCTTCTACCCTGTAGTCTGAGCAATCCTGACTGGTTTTCCTCAGTATATAGTCTAACCTTTTTCCCTCGCTACCTTTAGGGTGTTTTCTGTTATATCTACTTTGTATAGGCAAATTACTATGTGTTTGGGGATGGTCTTCTCACAAGATTTCTTGCAGAAGTTATCTGTCTTGTGCCTGTAAGTCATCTCTCTGGTCAGATGAGGGAAGTTTTCTAGAATGTCCTCATGGAATGTTTGTTTCAGGGTGTTTTCTGCTTCTTCTTCTATTTCAGGTATTTTGATCAAACATAAGTTTGGTTTATTGATAAAAATCACACATCTCTCGGGGAGTTTCTTCTTAAGGTTTTTTATTTATATTTTTAATAGATTGGGTTAATTCCATATTTTGGTCTTCCAAATTTGAGATTATTTCTTCTGCTTGGTCAATTCTACTTCCTATGCTTATCAGTTTATTATTTATTTCTGGAATGGAGTTTTTGCTTTTGTTATTTTCTAAGTATGTTTTTTTGAGTTTGTCCAACTCTGTTGTAATTGTATTTCATTTTAGCCCTTGCATTGAATGATTTTTATTCATTCTATTCAATGATTCTCTGATCTCCATAAGTACCTTCTGGTTACTGTCATTCTCAGAGATAGCCATTGTTTGTGCACCAGTAGTTATTCTTTCTAGCACTGACTCTTTGTTGGGACTCTGATGGTTACCAGCTGTTTTTCATTGTGTTTTCTTCATTTGTAGCAGTTCTCTTATCTTCCTATTTAATTTTATTGCTTAGTGGAAAATGGAGAAGAAGTCACATCTGATATTTGCTCTACTTTTTGTCCTTCCTTGAACTGGGGCTCTGGTTTTGTTCAATTATGAAGTAGGGCTAGGGGTAGGGCTTTATGCTGTCTTTTATAATTTTGAGCAGTTACTGGGGCATGTCACAGAGGCTACAAAGATTCAGAGCCTATTGGCAGGCCATAGTGTTTGTTATCTGGTGAATGGGACAGGTGGGACTCACTCTCCATCTCTGAACAATATGACTTACAATGGATATGCTTGCACAGCCCCTGAGTCCAAGACAGGGTATAAGAGGGAAAAGAGAGGGAAGAATGAGAGAAAAAAGGGAGAACAGAATAAAGAGAGAAAAAGAAAAAGAAAAAAAGACAGAGAAAGAACAAAGAGAGAGAAATAGAAGGAGGGATGAGAAGAAAAAAACAAACCAACAAGCAAAGCAACCGAATGAGATAATAAAATAAATCAATATCTTCCACCAAAAAGCACACACACACACACACAAAACAGTTGATAAAGAGTTCTTGGCTTTAGTATGTCTCTTTGAGACGGGGGAGTCCCTCGTTACGAGTTCTGTTACTGCAGGTATGCTCCTTCTTCGCTATTTAAACTTATGTTAGAATCTTTATCCCCTGCTGCCTGGAATTGGTAGTCAGCACATACCCATGTGAGGTTAGGGGGCTGAAATAATTTGATACAGTGTCTCTTGGGATCTCACCCTCTTCCTTCCTCTCCTAGTGTGGTCACAGCTCTCAGGGCATCCATTCACAGTGGGGGAATGGGCCCTCTTTTCTTTGCCTTGCCCTCCAGATCTCTTCTGCTTGTTGCTAGAGGCAGGGAGGAGTCAGCTAGGCTCTCACCAGCCTCCTTCTCAGTCAGTTCCACTGTCTGTTGTCTATCACGCAGCAGCTGACTCAGGATGGATGGCAGATCTTCTGGGGTTCCAAGTCTGTCATTGCGTGCCAGGGCGTGTGCACTGGGGACAATGTTCTCTGAGGTCATCGAGAGCAGCCCCAATGAAATGCAGAGATCAGCGCTTGATCTCAAGATGCAGTTCTGCTGTTCTGCAGAGGCTGCCCTTGAGCACTTCTCTGTTTAGGTGTTAGAAAGTCTGCTCCGTTTCTCTGCTAGCTGCTGTTCCTGTAATGAATGGGGTCAATAACTCCTTCTCCAGCAATTACCAGTCTCCAGATCTCAAGACCTGGTGGCAAGGCTCTGGAGCCCAGTCCAGAATTGAGGGGGCCACTACCCACTGCTTCCTTGGGACTCTGCTTCAGACTCCCTCCCTGCATTCCTTCTACTGCTTGCTGCCAATATTCATCTCACTCCAACAATTCTTCCCAGGCAAAGCTAACCAACTCCTTGGCTGCTAGGAGTCTCCCATTCCGGTTGCATACATCTGTGCTTGGTCCAGTGGGGGTGAGGTATCTGTATTTCTGGTATTGTGCACTTGGAGTATCCTCTCTGGGCAAACAATGGTCAATTTCAGAGTGAGCGAAGATCACCCTTCAGTCTCAGGATACAGACTGCTTAGGATGCAGGCTACTCAGAATTGAGTGGGATAAAGCACGTTTCTGCCCAGGCTTCGGGCAGAGAATATGATGGCAAGGCTCTGGAGCCCAGTTCAGGCAGTTCGTGTTTTTTCCTTCAACAGGGCTCAACTCCAGATTTCCTCTCCACACTTTCTCCATGGTCCCTGCTGCCAGTGCATGACCTGTTGCCACAGGTGGTGGTGTGGGCCAGGTACCAAGTGTTGAGAGGTGGTTGAACTCTTCTGCCTTTTTTTGAGAGATGCCCTAGGGATGGGCACACAGAGGGTGCCAAATACAAAACAGCGGCAAATTGGAGCCATTTCTTCATGGGGACTCCTTTATGCCTCCTCTCAATTGGACATTTGCTCGCCCACTTGCACATACAAATGGATGCAGATTAGTTATTTTATACACTCACCCATGTACTGACATTCCAACTGGATCTGTCACCATCTTGATGCCTCTCCTAGAGTAGCATTTTTCAAGAACTTTCCCTTTAGATTCACAGTAAGGTTGTTTAGCCTCGTTTGGGGCCTATCTTGTCTTTTGACATGCTGTACTCACTAAGCTTATTTATTTATAGCTTTTAAAAAAGAACTTTGTATAAATATATGGTGTACAAGTATAATTTTGTTACAGGCATAGATTCTGTAGTGGTGGAGTCAGGTCTTTAAGGGTATCCATCATCCTAATACAATTTGTAATCTCTCATTGTCCATTTCTAGCTTTTGATGTAAAAAGAGAGATGTGCTCCCCATCCATTCACTTGCACACTTAGGGGCTATTGTAGAATCATCAATTGTCCCAATTCTAATATTGCTGTGCCTCAGGGAATAGGAATGCCTGAAGAGAGAAAGAGCTCGTAGAGTGGCCAGTCAGCGGAGCAGTTAGGCCACACATATTCATTAATAAAGTTTGTCATCTTGTATGGACATTGTTTGTGGCACCTCAAAACAATCGTAATAGGAACCTCAAACGTTACTGATTACAGACCACTATAACAGATGTAACAATAATGACAGTGTTTGAAATATTATGAGAATTACCAAAATGTGACACAGGACACAAAATGAGAACATGCTGTTTGTCAAATGGTGCCAACAGACTGTATAGATATATAGATGTAGGATTGCCATAAACTTTCAATTTGTAAAAAAACAAAAACAAAAAAAATGTGTATATATAAAAAATATCTGTGAAAGGCAATATAACAAAGAGCATTAAAGCAAGGTATGCCTGGGTACATAGTCTGCTGTATATTGATCAATGTTCTTGATGTTACTTTGATATCAATATTTTATTTATATAAATAATAGACTTTTTTTTACTGCTAATAGTTGGATCCGACTTGAGGAATTAAATAGGAAGCTAAGAGATTAATGTGATTCATTCATAATTTGTTTTTTATTTTTTAGTAATTGTGAAATTAATATACTTAGGCATTCTGGTAATTTCACATATTTTTTTTCTATTATTTCAGCTTTTTTCATTCTTAAGATTTTGTCTAAGACAGCTCCTGGTAGAGGCGACTTGCTTACAGTTCATTTTTACGACTGAGTAACACAACAAAAGAAAGTGCAATTTTTGAATGATGGCTTTGTTTGCATTTCTCATAAATATTCTTGGTATTGCTGGACCCTTCTGTACACATTGAAATCCTGAGATATTGCAAAAGCATTCAACAAACCAGGTGCTACTGATAATTTATTTCATCTCCTTTTCCTTCTTGAAGGTATGATATTGCAGATAATTTTGCATGGGATCTTTGAAGAGATTTCAGTATCTATGTGCTTCAGATAAGCATTTCTGTAAATTTGTAATTTTTATGAATGTAATTAGATCAGAGACTTTTGATTATTAATTCATATATTTTTATCATGCACATACTAGGTGTTAAATTGAAAAGGTCCTTATTGCCATAGAGTTATATGGTCTTAGTAGAAGGAATATTGATAAGCAACTAGTTAACTATTGCAGGTGATTTTAGAATGGTAAGAGTTATGATGAAAATCACATGGGGTAGCGGCGATGAGGGTACTACAGTCTGAATGTTTGCTCCCCTCAAATATTCATGTTAAAATCTTAAACCCCAAGGTGATGGTATTAGGAGGTGAGAGGAACATGTGGAAGGTGATTAGGTCATGAATGGGGAACTCTAATGAATGAAATTAGTACTTTTATAAAAGAGACTATGGAGAACTCCCTTGCCTTTCCACCATTTGAGGACCCAGTGAAAAGGATCCACCTGCAAACCAGGAAGCAGTTCCTCCCCAGACTCTGAATCTGCCTATTCCTTGATCTCAGATTGACCAGCATATAGAACTGTGAGAAAGAATTTTTTATTGTTAATAAGCTACCAAGTTTAAGGTATTTTCTCATAGATACTCAAAAAAACTAAGGTAGAGTGATTTGGGTTGCTGTGGGAGTACAGTATTTATCTATCTATCTATCTATCTATCTATCTATCTATCTATCTATCTATCTATCTACCTACCTATCCAATCTATGGAAACATGACTCTTAGTATTCCTACCATAGAAGCTTCCAGCTTTTTCCAAATTTGAGTGCTTTTCTATGGTACCATATTTAGAACCTCATAATATAATGCATATTGTGATGCTCTTGAAAGAAAATCACTGGATAATGTTTCCCAAAGTAGTAATTGAATAGAGGTTTTAAAAATGGATTATTTGCAAATCTAGGATAGGGCTAAATAAAACAATAAGGACAAGCTAAACTTCTAAAATAAGAAAGGCTTGAACATGCTTTGGTTTGAAAGGACAATAGCAGGGAGTAAATGGAACTCAAGGAGAGCTTAGTAGAGGCTCTGGGCCACCAGCTGGCTTTTAGGAGAAGAGTGTAGTCATTGCCCAAATCGAGGCTTAACAAAATGCAGGAGCCATATGAAATATCCACACCTCTAATACTTCCTGATCTCTAATTCCTTGCAATTTCATCCCATTGACTGAAAAGTCATATATTAACAAACATTTACCAGAGATACATGAAATAAATTTTTGTAGCTTTTTTTAAAAAAAGAATACCTTTGTCAAGCTCAGCAATCATTGCCAACACTCTGAATATAAAAAATTTTCCTAGACTACTTCCTAATGCATTTACAAGGACAGTGATGCTTATAATATGCTAAAATATCATAAGATTGGCATTAGTAATTTAAATCCCCAGGAAACACACACAAAAAATCTATTTCCTATGGATGCAGAAAAAGTGATTCATTTTTTTCTTTGAATGTTTATTTCCTGTTTTTTTTCCTGAGAGATTAAATGTTCTTCCAAGCATGCTTGAACTCAAGAAACTTGCAAAATTTGAAAGCTACCTACATAAGGACTTCAAAGGCTTAAAAATCTTGTAAAGAAACATTTCAAGTCAGCAGTTTTTCAACATTTTACAGATTATTTTGCATGAAGTAAATGGTATTAAAGCAGGAAAATGTGATTCTATAGACAGAGATATATGATCCCCAAGGCAGCCCTGCATGATCCAAATACTTCAACCAATTTTGTGTTTGGAAAATGAAGCGTATATAATTTTTTTCAAGTTTAATCTATTTCACATTGATGAGCTGAAGAAAGGAACAAAAGGTCCACTTGACAGGTCTATTTTACACATTTGCCAAATATCCTCATAAAACTGTGTCATTTTAAGGATGATATAATTTTGTTTGTTTTTGAACAAGAGAGTTTAAAATGTTCTGTAATAGGAACTGAATATAAGAATGCCAATTACCACAGATACAGAGCAGACATATTGTAATAATAAGTATTCACAAAAGACTAAAACTGATATAAAGTACAATTATTTTCTGCAGGTTTTTAAAAGTTATATATGTTCATATTCTTTTCTGCTTTCTAGAATATTAAATTACTACATTCTTAGACAGTAAGTTATCCAATATATGCCAAGACTTATGCACCTTAAATGAGAATTGACTTAAGCATATGAAGTAATAAATAAAATTATAGTTTAAATAATACCTCATGTAAGTCTATATAATCTTGAGATATTCCTGAGAAAGAGCAAACAAGTGTTTGGTTATAATCGATTAACTTCTTTCAGTGCAAGATTGCTTTTTCTAGTTAACTTGAGTAATGAGAAGCTTATGTTTGAATGTTGACAAAATAGAGATGAAATTATTCAAGTATATTAATTAATTCACTTAGGTTATAAAATTACAGTTAAGCACATGTTTTAGCAAAATGTTTAGATCTTTCTTACCACATTAATTTATCAAAAAATTAAAATATGCATTTTCTTGAAAGATTATTCCAACTCCCTAGGAACACATCTGCATTAAAATAATCCTACTTGTGGAAAAACATGATTCCCTTATGTTTAAAATTAATTCAATAATAGAGTCATTTATAGACTATAGGTGATTTTACAAAATGTCCACTGCTATGTACTTTGAAATACAAGACTGTGAAGTTATTTTGTTTTGTTTTGATTTTTACAACTATTATTTCCCAAAGACTTATGAATAACTGAGTATACTTCAAAAAGCATAAATACACATAACAAAAACTCAAAATCATTTTGTTAGGTTTGAATGCCATGAAATGCAGTTTAAAAATCTTCTATGATCTCATGATGAATGCAAGTTTCTTATGCATATTTAAATATAGATATGGATAAACATAGATATTGATATGTACACAATGTAATCATAAATATTTATTTAGGTACACACATATATTTGCATACATTATGAGAAGAGTGTATTACAGCAGTCCTTCTTTACCTGTGGAGGATACATTCTAAACACCTGATGTCACTGTACTCCTCCCTACATACATTATATTTTTTCTAGACATACATGCCTATAATAAAGTTTAACAAAATTAATAATAATAAAATAAGGAGAGCATAACAATATGCTGTAATAGAAGTTATATAAATGAGATCTCTTTTAAAAATATCTTATTGTACGATCCTTCTTCTGGTGAAAACATGCGATGATAAAATAATTACACAATGAAATAAAGTGAGGTAAATTAAGTAAGCATTGTGTTGTTGCAATTCAAACTTATGAATTGTCAACTTTTGGAATTTTTAATTTTATATTCTCTGATCAAGACTGAGCACGGGTAACTGCAACCATTGAAATTGTGGATAAGAGGGGACTACTGTATCTTTATATCACAAGTAGTGTATATTGCATGTGGTGTATATATGCATGTGTGTATGGAGGAAGGAAGGATAGATTGTAGGCTTGTGAAGATGCTAACTCATAGGGAAGGAATAAAGAGCAAGAGAAAGAGATACCATAACACTGGACACATTGAGGTTTATAAATATCTCTAAGCTACCTACCAGGGAGGTGTTCCACCCCAAAACTGAAATTTATTTATAAAAAATATTATGTATTCATTCTTACATGTTTAAGCTTCAGTTACCTTCAAGGTACTCTTATTTTGATGATATACACCTATCTAGATACTTTTTATACTGTTCAAACAGTTTTTTAACTTTTCAATTTTGATGCTTTTTAGTGCTTCTGGAAGGTGGAGCAAGAGGATCATGGCATTTTTGGTCAAAAACTGCTGAACACTCAGTGCAGGTGGGCAGGTTTGCTTGTAAATCACCCATCATGAAATGGGCAAATTCATTTAAAGAATCTCCAAAAACAAACGTAACTGAAGTCAAAAGTAGCCTCTCACAAACGCTAGCTGGTACACTGATGCCAATGGGTTCCTTGAACAGTTACCTAGTGGGGAATCTCTGTACTGCAAGGGACCTGCCCTCCAAAAATGTAATTCTGGGTTCTTGGGGGGGTATCCCTTCATATATTTTCTGCCAAAACTTTGTATGAAATAATATGCATACATTTATTTACCTATAATTATGGAAAATCTAATAAACATGAGGCAAGATAAACAAATAGACATGAGATCCTAATTTTGTGTCTCCCAAGAGTTGATACTGAGCCTGTCTGGGAGAGGCAGGGAAGACTGGTAGAGAGGGAGAAGTGATACAGGAAATATGATTAAATGATATGTCATGATGCCAGATATCACTGTGGATGTGTGGAACTTAATACTGTTAGGAAACTGAGAATAGTCTAAAACAGATGTCTCTTAATGATTTCATTCAAAGGGGCAAGGAGATTGGAGTATTTGTACATCAACTTCCTAGAATGATTGGTTGAGGACAGTTCCCAGGATGTATTAACTTCCTTGTATTCCCACCTGTGGTGTTTCTGGGAGAAACAGCTTTCACAACAGTCACAGAAGCACAGGCACTAACAGCTGGAAGTCTGTGGGACACACTGCTAGCTCCAAGGGCAATGGAGAGCCCTTGATCACTTCTGTAATAAATACACATTTATGTATATGACAAAAGCAATATTGTATGTGTTCAAACATACAATATTTATATGTACATAATAAACACATTTACATCTGTGTATTGACTAAGTATGACAAACAAATATCTCCTGTAAAAGTGATTTTTGGGTGCCATAGAACAACGTTTTTTCCTGATAAAATGTGGTATAGAATGTCATGCATTATTAAAATGTTAACATAAAAAAGTACTGGATTCACTTTGAAAAATGACAGCTAAAATGAACACAGTTTCATTTTCTTGCAAAGCAAATGATGCTCTGTGGAATTTCAGTGCACAAATATTCAATTTTAGAACCTTTATTGCAAAAGGGTAAAATCCTTTTGGAGAATGTGTGCACATTTTATCTGTGACTTCTGAATATTATTAATGAACAATAAATTGTATTTTTAAAGTTGTTCTTTTAAGGATAAAAAAGTCAATGTATAATTTTACAAAGTTGTACTTTCTCATTCTAAGTTCACAAAAACGAATAGTGGGGTAATTCAGAAGCAGAAAGAACATTTTCTATATTCTCTACAGGCTGTTTTTCTATTTTTATTGAAAGAAAAGTAGAAAAATATTCATCTTTTTTGCTATATATTTGTAAGAAGTATAAGTAGGATAATTCATACTAAACAAAATGCCTTTTTTTCCCTCTCTGACTCAGATATATCTTCCAAGTAATTGTTTTTTCAAAATAAGAATGTCTGGTCAAACCATTTGATTCCCTATCCTCCCAAGCTACATACTAGTAAATATTTATAAATGAATCTCTTCTAACATGTCCAATTTTAGAAATTATATTCTATTATAATACTGATAGCTTTTGATAGCAACTCTTTGACTATGGACAAGTATTGAGAATACTAAATACTGGAATTTTAAAATTCTATAAAGAAGCGAGAATGCATACACATCTCTAAAAATAAACATTCATATAATGAGTTGTGACTTTTAAAGTGAGATACATTCTGTAAGTCAAAACATTTCCACTCAAATACAGAAATAAATTTTGAATGAAAAATATCAAAAGATTAAATGGATATATAACAAGAAAATTAGGTGCTTTATGTTTAGGTGAATATAATCACATGACATTATTTTCTTTTTATTACTCAACTTCTCTGCCATAGCATTATACTACTTTCCAAACATTAACATATTAAAACAAATATTGAGAATAGGAGGTACACAATACATGCCATTAAAGTGAGTGTTGAACCTAATGACAAAATTTCATAGAACAGGACACAATGTTGCTTGATGTTGTTTTATGCTAATTTGGCCTAAAAGTTTCTATTTCTGAAGTATAGGTACTATTTTTTCCTAAATATTCTAAGACGTTTAAAAAGAAGTGGGCTAATTTTCAGCCATTCTAGCAGGTTCCCTAAAATGTTGCCACCGGAACATTTGATAGAAAGCAGTACAGGTGTCTCTAGAAAGCAGAGACCAGCTCTCTTGATGGAAGAAGTTGACAGAATACAGGCTGGGGAGAAAAGTGGAGGATTTCAACTAAAGAAAGCAAGTTTATCGTTATCATGGGCCATAATTTCTTGACTTCATGTTGAGTGTTCCATTCTTAGTTTTCCAACTCAGTCACCTGCATTCCTCCTTTGAACTACATTCTAAAGCAGATCAGTAGCATTCAGCTCCTAGGGTGTGCCAAGCAGTCTCCTTGTTTTACACAAGTGGTTCCAAGTCTGAGAAATCTCTTCACTCATCTCACCACCCCTTCTTTCAAAACAGTAGTTACCCTGCTAATTTCTAATCACCCTAATCATCCCTCAGGTATAACTTATTTTTCTCAGCAGAGACTTTTCTCACCCTCAATAATTTAACTTGGAGCACGTTGATTTGTTTAGTTTTCATCTGTCATATAGTATAAGTCATCATAGTTTGTTTTAATTGTCTGCATTCCCTGCTAGTGAGCATGCATTATAGTATTAAGCTTAGTAAATGATTTTGTATATCATGAGAGAAAGAGAGAGAAAAATAAGAGGGAGAGAAAGAGAGAGAGAGAGAGAGAGAGAGAGAGAGAGAGAAACTTAATTCTGTAGGCTGAATAATTGAAAAACACAAAAATGGTCTTAGGTTGCATAATGCATTACAATTTTAAAAGGATTCTCTCACACATATTGTTCTAGGTAAGCTACTCAGTTAAAATTTTATTTCTCAGCCGGGCTCGGTGGCTCAGCCTGTAATTCTGTGCCTTTGGGAGGCTGAGGTGAGTGGACTGCCTGAGCCCGCGGGCTCGAGACCCGCCTGGGCAACTTGCCTAGACCTCATCTCTACAATAAATCAAAAAATTAGCCGGGCGTGGTAGCGCGCACCTGTAGTTCCAGCTACTCGAAAGGCTGAGACGGAAGGATCGCAGGAGCCCAGCAGTGCAAGGCTGCGGTGGCCGGGAGTGGCCACTGCACTCCAGTCTGAGAGACACAGTGAGACTCCCAATTCAAAAAAAAAAAAAAATTTTTTTATTTCTCCTTACTTCTCATTTTGGCTTTATTCAGAGTGCTGACTTTATTTTCTCTTACCACTGTCTCAGTGGGTATGCAATCAAGGCTGCCAAGTGGTCCCTCAGAGCCCCATGACTGAAGAATAAAGAAAGATTTTAGTTCCCACCACAAAAGGGGTGAAAGAGCTCTCTGACTGGTTTTGTTAGTGGAAGTATACCTGGTCCTAGTTTATCCATTTGGGATAGCTAGGAGGTTAAGTATTATTTGTGGCCTAGTGTGGCCCACATACCTTCCCCTGAGAATGGTGAAATATAATTTTATTTTTATATGAGAAGTGGGGGAGAGGTGGCGTAAGAATATAAATGATAGACACTACTTAAATCATCTTAATTTATTGTTGCACTATCATATTGGAATAATACACTATCAGTGTTGGAATATCACTTTTGTTTCTATGAAGAAGCTGATGCTCACAGTAATTAATAATATAGTTTGAGAAAGTAATATTAAATGAGAAATTAAGAGATTATCATACACTAATGTAAAAACTGGACACTTTTATCTGAATCTCACATTATTTTATGTCTATGCTACGCATCTAAGCAGACATTGTCTACAGTTTAAAGTCTTCTGGTAATTTATGTTATTTTCAGGATCCCTCTTCTAGCTCTGTGGAACAGGAATTTGAGGGCATGTCCATTGATCTGAGGGACAGAGCAGAAGATTAAATTCCAGACAAAGTTTTGCTTTGTTTGTTTTTCTTCATTTTTCACAGCTCTTCCAAATAATTGTACTATAATAGTAACATTGGAGAGAGTATAATATAAACAATATGCAAATAAAGAATTAATGCTGCTTAAGTTACACAAAAAAGAATGTTAGGCATAATTTCTGTGCAAAATAGTATAACATTTTTCTTGTTATTCAATTGTACTACATTGATGGGCTAATGATTGAATCTTTCACTCTCACTTTATTAATCTCACTTTATTAATCTACTGTAATCTATTGGGAAAAGAATAAGAGTACTGCAGCTTTTTCAAAATCAATTTGCTTTTCCATTTAATAAAAGATTAAGTCATGAAGTATCATATAGAACTTGTCTAGTTTTTCAATGTTGTAGATGAGGAAGATGACACTCTTAAAATTGGAGTATTCATGTATTATCTAGTTATTATCTCTTAGAACCAAAACATAAAATGAAGTATTCTAAACTCTCTAGCCAAGGCTTTTTCATTACAGCATAATTACCAGGTGATATGTTATTATATAAAGTAATAATTCAGTTAAATCAGGAATCAAGTTATATTTAGAAGTACATACTATGGCAGAGAACACATTTATCTTATGCCTCCAAAATAGTGTTTCTCTACAGTTTTTCAAAGGAAGCTATCTTAGATGCATGTACAATGTTTAATGGATCAATAATATATTAAAATTAAACCACTAAGAAAGTACTAGTGATATTAATCTCTACATTTTTATATTAGAAATATGTTATAAGTCGTGACAAATAACAGTAAGAGCAAGAACAAGAAAAAGCTCAGGTTATTTTGCACTTTCAGTGAGTATATTTCTGATATAAAGTAAATTAATAAAGAAGTTGAACCACTCTGTTTTACATCAGATTTTACATTTCAGGAGATGATCTATTGAGAGAAACAATGATGAACTCCATATTAGTTACTTATGGCATCTATAAAAAATTGCCATAAATTTGGAGGCTCAAAACAACATAAATTTATTAGCATAGAGTTTTAGAGCTTAAAAGTCTAGCATAGATACCACTAAGCTTAACTCAAAGTATCAGCAGATGTATTTTATCTGGAGACTCTATTTCCCTGCCTTT
This sequence comes from Carlito syrichta, assembly GCF_000164805.1. Classification (NCBI taxonomy): domain Eukaryota; kingdom Metazoa; phylum Chordata; class Mammalia; order Primates; family Tarsiidae; genus Carlito; species Carlito syrichta. The sequence continues at coordinate 55,408 of NW_007246386.1, read as the reverse complement.
TTCATCTCTCAGCTTTTTGTTGCATCCATCTTGGTCCATCTTGAAGCAAATAGCAAAGGATTGTCAAATCTTTCTCTCTTTCTCTCTCTGTTTCTGTCTATGGCTCCTGATTTCATTATCACAGTTCCTTCCTTCCTACAGAAGGCCTGCCAGATAGCCAGGATAATTCATAACCCAAAATCCTGAATTATATCTCCAAAGTTCCTCTTTCCATACAAAATAACATATTCTCTAGAGACCGGGACATGGATGTTTTAGGAAGAAGGGTATAATTTAGCCTATCACAGTCTTTCATTAGCTGGATATCTCTACTTTTTGTCACCAGATATATACTGCTTTGGTATGCTTAGTGTTTGATGTTGAAATGCAAATTTATCTTTCCATTGCCAGTTTTACAGCAATTTTTTAAATCAAATCTCTAGTTCATTCATACCACATCTACTGTAAATAAATGTCTCCTCATAAATTGACAAATTAGTTTAGACTAAACAAAATACGGAGTGGAGACTAAGCTAAACAAGATTTGAGAAGTGAAAGAAGAAACATTACAACTAATCAGAAATAAAAAGAATCAAGAAGGATTTTTATAAACAGTTACATGCTAACACATTAAATGACCTGGAAGAAATGTATAAATTCCTAGAAACATACATCCTATCAAAACTAGATCAAGAAGATATGAAGAGCCTGACAAAACAAACACAAACAAACAAACGGACAAAAAATCAAGAGATTGACTCAGTAATCAAAAACTTTACCTCAAAAAGAAATTGAGAACCAGATTGCAGATATTAAAAAATAAATTAATTTAAATCCTTTTTTTCCACCATCAAAAAATATAAAAGGAGGGAATATTTCCAAACTCAGTTTTATGAGGCCAGCACCATCTTGATACCAATTGTAGACAAAGTATCATGAGAAAAAAAAGTATAAGCCAATACATCTGAAAAACCCAGATGGAAAAATGATCAATAAAATATTGGCAATTAGTTCATCGAAAAGATTGAACACAATGGGTGGTTGAGTGGAATGTAGTTCTGGGATATAAGTTTGGACAACATAAGCACATCAATCAATGTATACCATAACAACAGATAAAAAAATTATGTGATTATCTCAATAGATGCATAAAATACATTTAACAAAGTTCAGCATCCACTCATTACAAAGTACTCAACTAAATAGGTACACAAATAATTTATCTCAACATAATGAAGACCACATATAAAAAACGTGCAGCTACCATCCTAACCAAAGTGGGAAAACTGAAAACTTTTCACGTAAGATCCAGGAAAGGCAAGAATACCTATTCCAATCACTCAATTTAGCATAGTACTGGCAGTGCTAGCCAGACAAATTGCACAAGAAAAAGAAATAAAAGACTTTCAAACTGGTAAAAAAGATAAAGTAATATTATCTCTGTCTGCAGGTGACATGATCTTTTATGTAGAAAATAAATTCAGTAAAGTTGTAGAATACAAAGTCAATATACACCTTTTTTCACACAAACAAAATGCCTCAAAAGGAAACCAAGAAATCAATATAATATACACTTGCATCAAAAAGAATAAAATGCTTAGACAAAAAATTAAAGAGGTGAAATATTTGTCCACTAAAAACTATAAAGCACTGATAAAAATAATAAGGCACAAATAAAATTTAAAATTCCGCAATGATGGATTATAGGAATTAGTATTGTTAAATGCACATACTACTCACAGTGATTTACAGATTCGATATAATGTCTGTTAAAATTCATATGGTATTTTAACATAAATAGGAAAGAAATAAGAAGAATCCTAAAATTCATATGGAATCACTAGCCAAAATAATTTTGAGCAAGAAAAATAAAGCTGAAGCTGTCACATTTCATGATTTTGAATTATGTTTCTAAAACATAGTAATCAAAACTGTATGGCACTGGCATAATAGTAGACAAATAATGAAATAGAATATAAATAGTAGGCATTAATTGATACATATACAGTCAACTAAACTTCAACAAGGCCACCAAGAATATCCAATTAGGATAGGATAGTCTCTTTAAAAAAAAGTGATGAAAACCGGGCTCGGTGGCTCAGCCTGTAACCCACGCCTTTGGGAGGCTGAGGTGAGTGGATTGCCTGAGCCCGCGGGTTCGAGACCCGCCTGGGCAGCGAGACCTCATCTCTACAATAAATCAAAAAATCAGCCGGGTGTGGTAGTGCATGCCTGTAATTCCGGCTACTTGGAAGGCTGAGGTGGAAGGATCGCCGGAGCCCATCAGGTCGAGGCTGCGGTGGCCGGGAGCGGCCACGGCACTCCAGTCTGGGCGACAGAGTGAGACTCCAACTCAAAAAAAAAAAAAAAAAGTGATGAGAAAATTTGATTTTCACATACAAAGAAAAAATTGAACCCTTGTCTTACACCATACACAAAGATAACTCAAAATGGATTAAAGATTGAACATAAGAATGCAACTAAAGCCGGGCTCGGTGGCTCAGCCTTTAATCTCGCGCCTTTGGGAGGCTGAGGTGAGTGGATTGCCTGAGCCCGCGTGTTCGAGACCCGCCTGGGCAGCGAGACCTCATCTCTACAATAAATCAAAAAATCAGCCGGGCGTGGTAGCGCGTGCCTGTAATTCCGGCTCCTCGGAAGGCTGAGGCAGAAGGATCGCCGGAGCCCAGCAGGTCGAGGCTGCGGTGGCCGGGAGTGGCCACTGCACTCCAGTCTGGGCGACAGAGTGAGACTCCAACTCAAAAAAAAAAAAAAAAAAGAATGCAACTAAAACTCTTAGGAAAAAAGATTGGGGAAAATCTGTTTGGCATTGATCTCGGCAATATTTCTTTTGTTTTGTTTTTGTTGTTTTTGTTATAACAATAAAAAAATCACAGGCAAACAAACAAATAAAAAAGCAAAATCTAGCAACTGAACCTAAATCAAACTAAAACGCTTCTGCACATCAAAGGGAACAACCAACCATATAAAACACAATTTATGAATTGAGAAAAATATTTACAAATTCCATTTCTACTATTGAATAAATATCCAAAATATATAAGAAATCCACACAATCCAAGAGTATAAATAAATACATAAATAACACAATTAAAAATAGGGCAAAACACTTGAATAGACAATTCTCCAAAAGAGACATACAAATGATCAACAGATATATGAGGTCTTGAAAATCAGTAATCATTAGAGACATACAAACCAAATCCACAATAAAATATCATCTCACAGCTATTAGACTGGCTATTATAAAAAAGACAAGAGTTAACAAGTATTGGTGAGGATGTGGGAAAAGGGATCTCTTGTACACTGTCAGCAGGAATGTAAATTGGTACATCCATTATGACAAACAACACTATGGTTCTTCAACTACCATATGATCTCCATAGATATCTGTACTCCCATTTTCATTAAAGCATTATTTATATTTGCCAAGATATGCAAACAGCCTAAGTGTAGATTGATAAATGGATAAAAAAGCGATATATACACAACTTATAGAATATATATATTACATATATATTACTTACATACATATACACAATGGAATACCATTCAATCATTAAAAAAAAAAAGAGAGAATCCTGACTTTTGCGACAATGTGGTTGAATCTGTATGATTGCATGTACATTGGAGGAAATATACCTGAAATAAGCCAGACATAGAAAGAACAATACGGCATGATTTCATTTACCTGTGGAATCTAAAAACTCCGAATTCATAGAACCAGAGAGTCAAATGATGGTGACCAGATATTGGGATTTGAGGGAAATGGGGAGGTGCTGACCAAAAGATACAAAAAGTTGGCTATGTAAAATGAATACGTTCTAGTGACTTAATGTACAGCAGAGTAAGCTATAGTTAATCATATCGTATTGTATATTTAAAATTTGCTAAGTGTGTAGACCTGAAATCTTCTCCTAACACCAAATAAATAGGTAGCAAGTATGTTAGGTGGTGAATATGCTCATTAGTTTTACCACAGTAATCATTTCACAATACATATATGCACTAAAACATCACATTGTGTATCTTAAATATATTTTATATTTAAAATATAAAACTTTTATTTATACTGATTTATTTAAAAAATAAAAATATTTTTATTTTACAAAAATTTATACCGACTGGTGTGGTGACTCACACCTGTAATCCTGGCACTTTGGGAAACTGAGGCAAGAGGACTGCTTGAGCCCAGAAGTTCAAGACCAGGCAGGGCAACACAGCAAGACTTCGTCTTTGCAAAGTATCATATATATCATATGATAGATATACATATATAGTCAGGCTTGGTGGTGCTCACCTGTCGTATCAGCTACTCAAGAGGTTGAGGCAACCTGAGCCTAGGAGGTCAAGGCTGCAGTGAACGTGTCACTACACTCCAGAGTGACAGAGTAAGATCCCAAGTCAAAAAGAATTAGATTAAGAATATAGGAATCATCAAAAGATAGTTATTTGATATCTTATGAATTAAACTAACTCTCAGCAATGTTTGGTTTCAAATAGAAAATTATTTTTTATTCATTCCTTCCAGAAAGTCTTGGAATAGATGTGTTTTCTCATTTCTTCTTTTTTACTAAGGTGCTATTTTATGAACAGATCCTGAAAAATATTTATGCTTCTATATATATTAGAAATCAATATAGAACGTGTACATATTTTTAGGTATATATATTGAGTTATCACTGGCTGTTGTCTCTATTTAAATGGAAGTACTTAATTAAAACATTGTATACCAATATTTATGAAGTTACTGCAACAGATGTGATAATACAGCATGTTCACTAAGCATTTTGCAATAATACATATCTTGTTCTTCAGTAGAATACAGCAAAACATTAATAAATTGATGTATATTTTGTACTTAATTCTAACTTCAATGTAGAAATTCCTTAGATAAGAGAGACTAAGATTTTAGAATTATTCTATGTACATTGGAGGACAAATAATTGAACAAAAAAGTGTATTAGTCACTTTTCTGTGTAATCTTATTGAAGAACAAACAACACTTCTTTTGTTTGTATCATTTGTGCATGGTGGATAGTTCATAGTTTTCATGCTGTATGAAAAGTCTTACTTAATTGAAGAACAGTGATATGAAATACGATTTTTTCTCTGCTAATTGACTTTAAAGTTAAGCACTCTTTATCAAAATATGATACCCTGGAAAAGAGAGGTGCCTATACTGTCCTTTGAATTCTAATGTATTTCAAGTGCAATGACCTTAAGATAGAACATTAAAATTTGTGTCATATATCATGAAAATGTTTAAAGGTCGTTCTGTACCATAAACACTTTTAGGGTATAATTTTAGTGTGAAGTATTTTCTTGTATTTAATTTTATCTCTTTTATACAGTGAGTAGATAAATGTCATATCTATTTATAAAATGTTGATAGTGATGTTCAAAGTACATTCATTCTCAGTTATGGTAATTTTAATAACTCTTTTATCTATTAAACCATTTTATGTAGTTAAGGTTTACAAAAATGTTGGGCTGACTTCAGATTTAATATAAAATATTCAAAGATATGTGAATCTAATACTGCAACCCGAGGCAAGTAGCCGTTTTATATACAATATGTGTTGTTTGAGTATTATATTCAGGACATTTAAAACACCACAACGTGTAAGGGTTTTTTTTTTAAATTTATTTGATCAAGGGATTTGAATACGTCACTATTTTTGAGAATGTTAACATTTTATAAGTATAAAAAGCACACAATTCCATAAATCAAATGAAATCTCATGTGCATTCATGTACAGACAAATGCACATTGCAGACACTTGAGAACTCTATAAGCTCTAACATTCTTGGAACATGTAATAAATCTGAGAAGTTCCATATGTATATATGTTGAAGATTAAAAGTAAAGAAATTCTACTAAACCAAATGGGAAGAGTTTATGATCGTAAAACCAAAAACCGTATTCTTGTTGAGGATAAGAGTGAAGAAAATTAACCTCACTATTTTCTTGTCTAGTCATTCAATCACAGCTGCATTCATTAAAAAATGTTTATATTAATCAGAAATAAAATTTATATCCATTCTATGATAATCTCTAATGAGGAAATTGATTTGGGTATGTGTAACATTATGGGACTATTGGCAGAAATTAAATATAATGATACCTATCAAATTAAAAATATAGGACAAGACTTTAGAAATAGAGTCAAGAGTCTGGAGAAAAATTTAGAGATATGCTTACAGAGGCCTTAGTCAGCTGAAGAAATCATAAATGAAGGACATTTACAAAGGGGAGAAGCAAAAAAGCCTGGTCCCAAAAGTTTAACAAAGTTAAAGAGATTTGGAAGCAGCTCTATGAGAAAAATTTACAAGAGGTACACTGAAAAATATAAATGGGAGATGATGAGAAATAAACAAAGCTGTTGTAGAATATCACATGTCCAGTCCAGTAATGTTGGATTGATTTCTTAGGTTGTAGTACTTTGTGGTAAAAATAGGAAACATATATTTTTTTTACTTTTAATATTTTTTTATTTTAAAAATGCAGAGTACAATTTAGGGTTAGGTATCCAAATGTTCATTATGTAGGTACCCTTGTTGATGAGGTGTGACCCCTCCGCAGCAGATTCCCACTACTGCCCTGAACAGTTTCCCACTACTGCCAATCCTTTTCTTACAGTATTATGATAATTGTTCAAGGTCCACTTATGAGTGAGAGCACATGATACTTAGTTCTTTTTTCTGTGATAGATCACTCAGTATTATAGACTCTTAAGTTCATCCAGGTTGCTGTGAAGTTCATGATATTGTCCTTCTTTATGGCTGTGTAATATTCCATCGTGTATATGTACCACATTTTTTTTATACAGTTCTCTTTTGATGGGCAGCATGGTTAGTTCCATGTTCGTGCTATTGTGAACAAAGCTGTGATAAACATACATGTGCAGGTATCTTTTTCACAGAGTGATTTAAGTTCCTCCAGGTATATTAGCAGTAGGAGGATAGCAGGGTCATATGGAAGATCGATTTTTAGATCTTTAAGAATTGCCACACTGTTTTCCACAGAGACTGTACTAGTTTACACTACCACCAACAATGTAGAAGTGTTCCCTTTTTGCCACATCCTCTCGAGCATCTGTTGTTTTTGGAGTTATTGATGATGGTCACCCTGACTAGAGTTAGGTGGTATTTCAATGTAGTTTTAATTTGCATTTCTTTGATGACTAGTGAGGCTGAGCAATTTTTGATGAATATGTTGGTTGCTCATATGTCTTCTTTTGAGAAGTGTCTATTCATATCTTTTGCCCACTTTGTAATGGGACTGTTTGTTTTTTTCTTTTTGATACATTTGAGTTCCTTGTAGACACTAGATGTTAGGCTTTAACAAAATAAAACATACAAGGAGGAATTGATACTAATCTTATTTGAAGTATTCCAGGCAATTGAGAAAGATGGAACTTTCCCCAAATCATTTCATGAAGCTAACATCACATTGATACCCAAACCAGGTTAAGAGCCAACAAAGAGAGAGCGACAGGCCAATATCCTTGATCAACATAGATGTTAAAATTCTCAACAAGATCCTAGCAAACCAGATCCAACAGCACATCTCAAAAATCATCCACCACAATCAAGTAAGCTTCATTCCCAGGATACAGGGCTGGTTCAACATTTGTAAGACCATAAACATAATTAAATACATCAACAGATGTAAAAACAAAAACCACATGATTATGTCATTAGATGCGGAAAAAGCTTTTGATAAAATCTAGTCCCCTTCTTGATAAAAACCCTCGAACATCTAGGCATAAATAAAATATACCTCAGAATAGTGATAGCCACCTATGAGAAACCCACAGACTGCATACTGCTAAACAGACAGAAATTGGAACTATTTCCCCTGAAAACCAGGAGGCATATTTTAACAAATTATTGTATTGAGGAAGCAAGAGGAAAGAAAATGGAAGTAGTGATCATTTAAGGTTCGAACCTAAAAAGACAGGTAAGGCAGAATGTCAAGAGATGGATTTTTAAAGTTGTGCCTCATTTGGATTAAGTATGTTGAATAGCTCATCATGAAACCATTGGACTGAGAAGAGTTGGAAGTTGTCTTGTTAGTCAGAAAGGACAAAAAGCAGCCAGAGTATCGCATGTCTGGTGAAAGTGTGAAGCATGTTTAGAAAGAGAAGAGGGCTATGAGTACTGCATGTGTGGGAAGTAATGAAATCGTCTTTTGATTCAACTCAAAGTCTGAAATTAGTTCTGAAACATGAAATGACACTTATCTGACCTTTTACAGAATATAAAAAAATGTCAAAGTTGGAGGGACTATTTTTAGAGTTTAAAAAGTAGTGATCTTAGATGGTATTTTTTTAAGCAATCTAAAATATTGGTATTTCTTTTCTTCATATGTTGGTTTCTGACTAGCACGATGTCTCTTTTGATTTGCAATTCTCTCAATTGATGTGTTATAATTGCTCTTTAGCAATATTCCATTTTTCTGTTGGGTATATATTTACATAAAAGAAATTGGAAATATTTCCCCTGTTCCTTTTGCTGTTGAGTTTAGATAATTTGGAACATTTTTCATCTTTGTATATATAAAATATTAGTTGTGTGAAAATGCAGTAGAAACATAAATTATTCATGACTCGAACATTCCCATATTTCAAACTATGTGGTTTTCTTTCTTTAAGGCCATTAACACTTAGTAGATAAGGTATTACAAATGTGTGAATGAACTGCCCTTTGTGTTCATATGACAGCGCTTTTGTCCTCAAATAATTTTTCTTGTAGAACATGACATAATAACAACTGTAATAAAATATTTCATTTTTTGATTAAACCACAGAGACAATTTAATAAAAATACTAAAATACTGTGACGACTATATGTTTTAAACAGAAGCAAAGCAAAAAGCTTGTTGAGGACACATATCCTAAATGAGCTAATGTTACAAACAACATGTATTTTTTTCCTGTCTTTTGTCCAGTGGAATAATCATTGGTCATTATTCCCCCTATTTTATTTTTTACTTGATATTTATCTATCATAATTTACTATATGTAGACCAAAAGCTGTATGTAAAAGAGGTCACCCAAATATCATTCCCAAATGAGGGAATACAACATCTGTATATGTATAGAATATATTCTTATTTTTCTTTATATTTTAATCTTGTACATTATAAAAATTAGATCCATGTTTAATATTGCATTCAAAACATTAACAATTGCATACTTAATAGCAATCAATACCAGTAGTTCACATTTATTAAGTGGTTGATCTTTTAAAGACACATTACTATGTACTTTAAATACATTCACATAATTATCAAAATGTATTTATTAATTTTTATTGTCTAAGAGAACATATCTCTCGCTTTACTAATAAGAGAAATGATCATTTGAGAACTTAAAAATGTTGTTCAAAGTTACCTACCTTTCAATATTTTCTGACTGAAGTGCTACCGAATCAGTTCATCCTGCTCATCCTCACACACACATAAAGGAAAACTTGAGAGATTATGCAGATGAAACTGATTCTAAAGAAAGGGGCCGGATAGGGAACCAGAGTTGATGCATGAGTGGAGAATAAGTGTTTCAACTGCATAATGTATCTATGTTATATACACAGATATATCATGTATATCTCTCTATATAGCCATATATGTACACACATATGTCGATATATGTTTATACACATACATACAGAATACAAACTACATAAAAAAATAGATCAGATATCTCAAATCCAGATAACATGCAAATACTTACATATCAGATGAGTTATATTACTTGAAGCCAAAATTTGGGTGTCATGGGAGTAGATGGAAGGTAGGTGGGAGTTACATGGGCAGCACCTTCAAATGTTACACATAGATGTGTTAAAACAGTGTGTGTAATAAAAGACTGGAACTCTACATTTTCGCAGAATTTATTAATTTGTGCAAAGTCATCTTTTTTTCCCCATAAGCAAAAGTATTTGGACATGCTGTTTACTTTATAAAATTGAATATTGTATGCTTATTTGCATGTGATTGTGTTTTTCAATAGCATATCTAATATCACAAAAACTAAAATATCTTTGAGATCAAATAAGTAGTCTAGCTTTCAAACGAAGCTAAATTTAGGTATTAATGTATTAATGCATTTATGAGCTTTTTTCATAAAAATAAGAAAAATAATTCAATAATGAATGTTTTTACTTTTTTTAACTTTCCTAATGTGAATTCAGAAAATGATAATAATCCTAGAAAATCACCCTTTGATTGGAGTTATGTTAGAAAAAATGTTAGTAGAAAATATGTGTATACAATATTAACAAATATTAATTTCACTAGCTAGTGTTCTATACTTAATAACTAGTAATGCCATGCATATTTTAGGCAAATAATAAGGTGATGATATTCTAATATCCTCATGAACATACAAAATAAAATATGTTGTTTTAATAATAATGAGAGAATTAACGTATTCATAATAGCAAGATCAAATGCAGTATGAAAAATGATATAAATTCTAAAATTACTTTTATTTAATTCTTCACAAGTGTTTACTTTAAATAGTGTATTGAAGAAAAACAAAATATTTACTCTTAGAGTATATGTGTGTATATTAACACAAACTTTTTTTTTAATTAATAAATGATTTGTGGACCACAGTATAAAAGCTATGGATTGGTGTTATGGTTTATTGAATTTTGCTAGAGTCTTATGAGACTTTGAATAATATTGCCAAAGAGAAAATAATGTTAACACTGCCTTTTAAAAGTAAAAGCAAATATCATCCAAATGCTAGAAAAAAAATTCATTTCTATCAATTTGCTCATATTTCAGTATATTCCAAAATACTGGTCATTAAAGAAACAAGGAAGGCTATTAAATATACAACTGTACGAACTGGTGAAAGAAAATGAAATAGAGTTATCAACAATGTTTAAAATATGAGAATGACATTCTTTTAACTATTCCAATGTTTTCACTAAGTTGTCATTTTGTTTTTATTTATAATGCTTTGTGAATTTTAACACATTTTATGTTATTGAGTATGTGACATAAATTAAATAAAAAGATCTGGATACATAAAAAGACAAAAGAAGAATATTAGAGATCATGTGAAGTATTTTGCTTATGTGTACACTGTGAATAATTGTGTTTCATGAATTAGCTCACTGGTTTGACAAAGTGCATTCATTTGTTAATCTCATTTTTAATGTGTACTCTAGAAGATATTATATAAGATGATACTGAAGAAAAATAAATTATGTTTTATTTTATAAAACGCAGTAGATTTTAAAAATTGCACCTCTAAACAAAAGCTCTGAAAATTGTGAGAATAGTTAAGATCACTTTGCTTACTTTACTAATTTCAAGTAATGATGTGGTCTGATCTGAAGATCATGCAGAAAATATGAGTATAAGCTAGGAAAGTAAGAAAGACATTTAAAAACCCACATTGCTGGGCTTGGTGGCTCAGCCTGTAATCCCAGCGCTTTGGGAGGCCGAGGTGAGTGGATTGCCTGAGCCCCAGGTTCGAGACCCGCCTGGGCAACTTGGCGAGACCTCATCTCTAAATAAATCAGAGATTAACCAAGCATGGTAGCGTGCGCCTGTAGTTCCAGCTACTTGGAAGGTTGAGGCGGAGGGATCGCTAGAGCCCAGCAGGTCGAGGCTGCAATGGTCGGGAATGGCCACTGCACTCCACTCTGGGTGACAGTGAGACTCCAACTCAAAAAAAAAAAAAAAACCCACATTAAAAATCTATGTCACTCGAGGAGCATACGTCAAATCATGTTTTTCAATGAAAATTTATTTTAAATATATACATTTGTACATATAAGCACATAATTTGTAGACATATGTAAGTGTACATATGATAAAATATATGTATATATCAAATAATGCATTTTAATAATCATAAAAGTGTATTCAGACAAGATAAAAAATAGAAAAATTTGGATTAATGTAGATATAGAGATGAAGATAGATAAAGAGACAGAGACAGAGAAAGAGATAGAGATAGAAAGCACGCTTATTACTTTCTTAAAGATGATCTGTAGCATGTTTTGGCGAGTTAGTTTCAACTAAAAAAAATATTCAAAATAAAAGAAGCATTGCATGAGTGGCAGATGATATTTGTTGAATGTTAACTAAATTAATAAGATATTAAACATCAAAGAGGCAGTAATATGAAATGAGAATGAATCTATGCATTTAATAAGTAAAAAAATTGTACGTTGTGAAAATATCCCTTAAATTACTAAATTCTGGTATTTAAACCATAATGCTTACTGTACCGTTTGCTGGAACTGGATTTATATTTGCTTTCAACACTACAAAAAAAGTAGATCAATACTAGTAATAAATCTTTAAATGCTTTTTAACCTTACAAGCTTTTTATAATCTGAAGGATAATCAATAAACACAGCAGAAAAACGGCTTGTGATTCATCTTTTACGGCAGTGTTATTCTATGACACAATGCCAATAACTCTGAATATAAATGCCAAGATCAATTTTGCTTCCAAAAAATTATTTGAACAGGTAGAGCAGTGATAATCACTTTTATTTACAAATTTACTCCATCAATCTTCATCATATAATACTAAGCTAATTATTTTATCTGTGATATGGTAACAACAACAATAAATTTATTCCACTATGATTTTTTTCTCTTACGATATTGCTAATCACCAAGACATGTCTATAAGGCTGATACCAATCAAAATATTTTTTTTATTTACTTAGAATATGGCCAATCATGCAAACTTTCTATATCTGATACAATTTTTGTAAAAAAAGATTTATTCTTTCAGACTCAAGAGGAAAGAACAAGTAAGATAATAATTTTAAAGCAACTTTCTCATAAACACACATTTTGATATTACTTTAATTTTTTTAAAAAACTTGATTTGCATACTTATATTTAATCATACTAATTTATATGAAATATATGACAGTGTATCCCCTAATAGATAGTTACACTGAAGCAAATAAAATTTGCATAATTTTATTTTACATTTCTAATGTAGCATTCATTAGGATAATTGTTAAAATTTCCTATTCACTATTATGTCTCAATTCATAAGATTAATGCATTCTTCAAAAATCATAAAACTTAGCAGAATGAAGAACGAGTCTTAAGGTATGCAAATAAAAACATTTAAGAAAACAAGGTATCACATGAAGGAATGAAAGCTTTAAAAACAATCTAACTTTATTACAAATATATGACATGCCCTTACTGAAAGGCGTAGAGGCAAAAGTTGTTAACTGCAGTATTTTTGAAGTTGATGGAGTTTGTAGGACTAAAAGGAAAAGGAATTTTATCTAAGCACAGTATTCCAGTAAGTAAAGTTGTTTCCTGCAGGAATATGTGTTAAATCAGATCCTATACGCATGCATACTCAATTGAAAACGTAAAGTGAATGAAGGTCAAGTAAGAGTCAAACTTTTCATCGATAAAAGATGGAGGTTAAAAACAAGCAAAAGAAGCGAGTTTATAATAATAAATATAATACAGAATTAGATTTGGAGATGTCAGTATGAATTCATGTTACTCGGGACAGCTAAAAGCCATACAGGACACAATAGTAGAACCACGCTGCTAGAAAGTGCTAGTACACTCAACCAACTCATCTTTGAGAAGGCCTCCACCACTGACTGGGGAGAGGAGAACCTATTCAGTAAATGGTGCTGGGAAAACTGGGTGATCACATGCAGAAGATTAAAACAAGATCCCTACCTATCACCATACACAAAAATCAACTCTAAATGGATCAAAGACCTAAACTTAAAACCTTAAGCTATAAGAACCTTAGAATATGCAGGAGAACCCCTTATGGAAGTTGGAACTGGCAACCAATTCCTGATCAAAACCCCAAGCACTCATGTCATAAGAGATAAGAAAGACAAGTGGGACCTCATCAAGCTGACAAGCTTCTGCAAAGTCAAAGAAACCATCAAGAGAGCAGGGAGACAGGCCAGAGACTAGGAAAAAATATTTGCCAACAGTATGTCTGACAAAGGTCTAACATCTAGGATCTACAAGAAACTCAAATGTGCTGAAAAGAAAAAAACACTCCCATTACAAAGTGGGCAAAAGATATGAATAGACAAATCTCAAAAGAAGATGTACCAGCAGTCAAGAGATTCATGAAAAAATGCTTAACCTCATTAGTCATCAAAGAGATCTTAAAACTACACTAGTCATCAAAGAGATGCAAATTAAAACTACCACCTAACTCAAATCAGGGTGGCTATCATCAATAACTCAAAAAACAAGAGATACTGGAGAGGATACAGCAAAGAGGGAACACTTCGACATTGTTGGTGGGAATGTAAACTAGTACAGTCTCTGTGGAAAACAGTGTGGTGATTCCTAAATGATCTAAAATCAACCTTCCATATGAACTTGCAATCCCCCTACTGGGAATATACCCAGGAGAACTCAAATCACTCTATAAAAAAGATACCAGCACACGTACATTTATCACAGCATTGTTCACAGTAGCAAGAACATAGAACCAACCACGCTGCCCAAGAAAAGAGGACTGGATAAAAAAAAATGTGGTACTTATACACAATGGAATATTATGCAGCTATAAAGAAGAACAAACTCATGAACTTCACAGAAACCTGGATGGACTTAGAGTCTATAATACTGGGTAATTTTTCACAAAAACAAAGAACTGAGCATCACATGTTCTCACTCATTACCGGACCTTGAATAATATTGTAATACTATAACAAAATGACTGACTGTAGTTGGAAACTTCCAGGAGGGGTGTGGGAGGTGGGATTGGCAGTAGTGGAAATCTGCCTGGGGGGCGAGGGGATACACCTCATTAACAAGGGTACCTGCATAATGAATATTTATATAACTAACCCTAATTGTACCCCACATCTTTAAAAGAAAAAAAAAAGTGTAGTACAGAAGAAAAATACAGAGAGGGGGAAAAATAGGATGATTGACATAAGAAAAAAATTATTTTGATATACAAGCTGAAGAGAATTGTAGAATTTTGGGCAAAAGAGGAAAGAATGCAGATATGGCTTTTCGAAAAAAATGTATAGTACAAACAGAAAATAAAATTAAAGTTATCTGTGAAAGAGAATAAAGGAGAATACTGATCTGTGAATTTTAAAATCATAAATAAATAAAAAATAAGTACACAGTTTAATGGCTCTAGAATTACTGAGTCCAGATGCACTTAGATAAGGAGGGGGTAAAACATCACTTGAAGGCTTAACTCTAGTTGAGTGGTTAGTCAAAATAGAGAATTCAATAATGAGTAATCATAGAATTTTTAAAGGATCAAGAACTAGTAATCTTTAAAATTAATTTAAGTATATATGTTGGGTTAAGTATAGCATAATGCAAATGATAAAATATTATTGAAAAAGGAGACAATACGTGATGTAAATTAGTATAATGAGGGAAAAATAAAAGTTTGGTAACTGTCTCAGTTCATGCAATTTAAAATTTGTGATATAGAGATTAATTTATCCCTTAAAAATTACATTTTATTATTAAAATATGATTTTAAGTATATATGTGCCCACGTATATCTAGGAACCCTCTATAAAAACAGTGACTTAGGCCAGGCATGGTGATTCATTCCTGTAATCCCATAATTTTGGGAGGTGGAGGTGAGAGGATTGCTTGAGTCGAGGAGTTTGAGACCAGCCTAGGCATCTTGGCGAAGCCTCGTCTCTACAATAAATAAAAAAATTAGCTGGCTGTGGTAGTGCACTCCTGTAGTTCCAGTTACTTGGAAGGCTGAAGTGGAAATATTACTTGAGCCCAGCAGGTCGAGGTTGCGGTGGTTGTGGGTCTCACTGCACTCCAGTCCAGCCTGGGTAACAGAATGAGATTTACACACACACACACACACACACACACACACACACACAATAAAACAACAACAAAAAACCAGTGACTTAAATATTAATGTTATTTCTGACATAGGATTTTGGTTAATGTTCATTAAATTCATTACACTATTTTATTTTCCAAATTGTTATAATATAATATATGGCTTATCCAATGTTTTAAAACAATATTATTTGAATGTCAGATAATTCTAACATTCTAGATGGACCTTTTGAACAGTTATATAATATTTATATTATATCTATATCTATATATAATATTTATATAGAATCACAAAGGAGTTATTAGTAAATAATTATTTCAGTTTTATACAGGGTTTACTTCTAAACCAAATTACTTGAGAAATATATATATAAATATTTTTTGACATGGCTGAATGTTTCATATAAACCTAATTTTTAAATAATAATTCTTTTAGATTTTTAATAAACATGCTAGATTTTTATAATCACTTATATAGATCCACAATTTTCAAAATACTCTATTTTGAACAAATTGTCAGGATAGCAAAAAAAAAAAATGCATTAATAGTCCTTAATTGAAATATCTTATAATGATCTATACTAATACCAACATTTCCTTGAACCCGAGACTTAATCATGTTTTAAAATTCTGAGAAGTAATCTTAATGGGTGTTTATACATCTTAATGTGTGTATATACTATGTGTGTATATTCTACTGGTGATAAAATATACCATGATATGAAAATTTCTTATGATTTCTCTGAGTAAAACCCATTGTTACATGTAGTAAAAGTCTGACATGTATCTGATCATCACAGTTTCCAATCATTTAGTTTGATAGAGGGACAATTGCATATTATAAAACATCTATATATTAATAAATGGCTACAGCTATCTACCCAACAGCAAGTTTCCAAATGAAAAAAGACTAAAGTTTGAAAAATCAATACAATATCCTTGTTAGAATGCGATGAGTACTTATTGATTTTTAAGCATTGCTCCTTTTCCTAGAGCGCTATGCTATCCACATTTGTCATTTTTATGTTACACACTATATCTGCTAGATGCCATTGAACTTTTGGAATTAAGTAATGTCCTTTCAACTTTTCTTTTCATTAGTGTTTTGATGATACATTAATTAATATATTTTTGTAACATTGTTATTACAATTTTGTAACATTATTTCTGTTCCAAAATAAAAATTAGACAAAATATTAATCCGTATTCTATAATTTACCTACCATCATTTTTTTAATGAATGGATTCCACATTATACCAAGTTCTTTATTTAAATGAGAAAATATAGTTTATTTAGAAAATAAATTAGAAAGAGAAAAAGAGAGAGGAGATTTACCTCTCCACAATAAGGAGGGGGTACACTGAGTTCTAATTTCCCTTCTTCCTTAGGAAATATTGGGGAAATTTGAACACTTAAAATAAGATTTTAAAGAAATCTAATAATTCCCTTTCCTTATATAAGACATTAGTTTTCTACTCTTAAAAAAGTTAGCTTAGTGTGGATACTTGATAACACATAAATGCCAGAAAAATTACATAATGTAGTTATTGCCAAAATATCAAAAATTACAAAAATATAAAGGGTTTAAGGTAATTTCATAGTATTATCATAGTGACAATACACTAAAGAGGCTTTCTGATACATTTGTGGCAAGGTTGATTTACTCACTTGTTTTTAGATGATCGGTTATTTATCCTGGGAGATGTTGATATTCATCTACACATAGAATAGGCATTCTCTTAAGGGCTATTCCTAAGTAATCTATATCTGAACTAGCGTGAAGGCTCTTCTTGGTGCCCAAACTCTGCTTTCCTCTTGTCTTACAAAGAGGTATGCTTGACTTTCACATGAAATCTTAACCACACTTTGAACCTGAAGTTGCATAGTGAGATTTGAAGGAGCCCTCACTCATTCTGGCATTTATCAACAAGTTACGTATTTGGATAGTCTGATGTGGACCCAAAGTTTGACTCAATTGCAAAAGTTCTTGAAATCCTGTGGGTAGTTTTTGTCTCTTTAGGATGGGTATGTATTTCCTTTGAAAGTCCACCCCTTTATCTTTCCATGAAATTTATTTATGCATTTCTCTGCTATCACCCCTTCCCTTTCATAAAAACTCTTCATCAGAAATATATATATATAAATATATATGTATATATAATTGTTGTAGACCTAGATATTAGTTGTTATAATTAATTAGAATTATTTCTAATATCAAGTTTGTATCTCTCCATCCACCCTACCCCCAGATCAACCCAGGAAGAGATGTGATCCTATACCCATCCCTTTTTTAATGTTTCTTCCCCTGTTACATGAACTTAGTATTTAGAGATAAGAGCCTCCTTACATACAGTCTAGTTTTTGTTGTTGTTGCAGTTACCGCTTTTTTTCTGTTTGCTTTGAGTAAAGTAATTCAGGGCTTTTTACTTCAAGTATGAGAAATCTAACAAAATCACTAAACTAATTGAATTATGCATTATAATATATTGACAGAATAGCAGACGTAAGTACTGGTACATTCCAGTGGCCCAATAATATCAAGACTTGAATTTAAAAAAATATATATTTTAAACTGTTTGTTGGCAATACTTTCATTCTACATTTTGAAAAGATGACATGATGAGTACAGTGGTAATCTGGTTCAGGCACCAGATTCAGACACAACAAAATCCATAATTTAAAAGAATACCCCCCTCCCCTCCTTATATCATCTTAATAGTTGTAAAATTACTCCCATAAACACCAACAGAATTTTCTCACAGACCAACATTGCCCAAATGCCTTGACTATCAAATCAGTACCTAGTACGAATACCTTAACTGGTTTAGAGCAGCCAGTATCTACTTTTTGGAAGTGGAGTTAAGTACAGCCTCTCTTTAAGTAAATGGTTTCATAGAGAATGATGGATACCCAAGCAAATATTTAATGGTGTTTAAGAAAAGAAATGGAGGAGAATGAGTCTTGAACTTGAGAATCAAACATTAACAGGATCGATTTGTGGAGGTCATTCCAGTGTATACCAAGCATACTCAAATCCTTCTTCCTATTAATAAACATTGTACCTGTAGAAAATGTACTTACTCATCTGGAATGTGAGAAAAACTTCATCTTTCTACGTATCTAGCTCCATTTCAGGAACTCTGTGTTATGCTCGTCTTACTCATTACATCTTGATAGAGGTACTTAAAGCTTAAAAATAAGTTATTCATTCCATTGATACCCAACATAGAGTAGAGCAAAGAGAATAGGAAAGCTATCACAGTTTGAAAATAGTCAACTTTAAAAATCTATGTACCCAGCTTTTGCAATGGATTTTACAATTTCTTTCATCAAGAGTTGGAGCATATTTCCCAATTCTCAAAAATGTAACTTGCTTCGACCAAAAGAATGTGGCAGACTTTTTGGTATTCCAAATACTAACTCAGGTATCAAGGAACTATGAACATTTCTACTCAATCCTGTAAGTGCCCCTTGAAATGCCCAGATGAGTCTTATGAAAAATGAGTACCTTATAGAAGAGAAGCCAGCTGACCCAGTTGTCACCATGTTAGAATTGTGTGCAGTTAGCTAATCCCAAATATTTGAGGGAGTCTAGCCTAAAACAGGGTTGGCAAACCATGATCAATGAGACAAATCCTGCCTAGAATCTATTTTTGTATATTCCTGATTCTAAGAATGTGTTTACATTTGTAAAATGTTGCTTAAAAAAATACAAAAGAATATACAGTAGAGAGCATATATGACATGAAATCTTAAAACATCATTATTTAGTCCTTTATAGAAAAATGTCTAATCTTTAACCTCTTTGAGAAAAAGAGTAAGTTATCCAGCCCACATCTGACAATGTGTTGTATGAGTGAGTTCTCTGGCAGTTGAAGAAAACATCAATCAAATGGAAAACCATGAACAATATTAATGGATTATTATTTTAAGCTACTGAATTTGGGGTGGCTTGTTTTTACAGTAATTGTTTATGTTATAATAGACACTTCTATACAAAAATAGAAAATAACAAAATTTATTGATCTGCAAGGGTTTTCAGCATACTTTTTTTCTGTAAAGGACTAGATAATTAATATTTTGGAGTTTGTGGGTTATAGGATCTCTATCACACTACAAATTAACTCCATCATTGTACAGGAAGTCAGTCATACACAGTAGGTGAATGAATACGGCTGTATTCCAATAAAACATTATTTATAAAAACAGGATGCAGGCCACATTTGGCCCAAAGACCATATTTTTCCAACTCTTGACATCAAGCATTTATTATGGGTTTAGAAGTTATCCTCAACAGAAGGAAAGAATGAATATTCCTACAGAAAGGGTATGAGTATTATCAGGTTTTATTTCATTTTGCTTTCTTGACCAATATATGTGTTTACCATCTGCTTTCTGATTGGAACTACTTATTACTAGCTCTGCAGTTCCTAACTCTGCATCTGGAGGGATTTTCCTTGTCCATTGTTCTAAATGTTCAAACATAAGAAGATTATTGGAAAGACTATGTTTTCTGGGAGTCAATCCAGCTTAAAACAGAGCTTTCCTGTACAGTTCTTTACAGAGGGAATGCAGTAGCCTGGGAATTTCTTTCCAGTTAAGAGCTGTCTTCAGTTAGACTTAGGTTTTTCTCACGTATAACACTTTAGAAATATTTGCTTCATCTGCTTCCAGTCTTTTCTCAGGTATTAATATCTCCAACAAAAATGTTTATTTAAGCACAGATTTTTGTGTGGAAATGTGGTGGTCAAAGTACTCTGTGTTTAGTCATAGCCTGGAGGCTCAGTGTAATGATCTTGAGACATTATGCCATGGCAGTCTTAGTGGGGGAAGTTGTCTCTACTTATCATGAATTCATTTATTCTGGACCAGTTTCATTTATTTAACAAAGAATGCCAAGTAGAAGGTACTTAGAGAAAAATCATATTTCAATCATGTCCCAAACTTATCATATACTATTTTTCACACTTTCCATATTGTATTTAGAGAAATCACCTTTCATGTCAATCCTTATTAAAAGCTATTTTAAAAACAGCCAACAAAATACTCAACTGATTCCAAAATTCTGCTGTTTATCTCCATCTATTAGCTGTGTTCTTATTAACTGAAGTGTAAATGATTATAATTTGCTCAGATATTTCATGATGTCATAACAAGTGTTATAAACTGCCCATCTGGGAATAAATGTATTTTTACTGCCCTCCCTTGTATTTCCTTTGATCAGTCAATTCTGCTATGTAGATGCCATTTCTAGCACCATATTCTTGGCACCAAATTCTGTTCTGCCAGTGTCCTTTCAATCATAAGTGAAAAAAACCCAATTCAACATTTTTCCCCTTAATATTAGTGATTGCTATTCACTAGAAATGTCACTTATATAACAAGTTTATTAAATGTATTGACAAAATGAAGGTAAATATTAAATGTATTGACAAAATGAAGGTAAATATTTTCAATAACTATGGTTAACTTTAAAATAACTTTATTTTTAAGTATACAAAGACACAGATAGATGCACAAATTTCTGATCTTTTCTAGAAGCAATTATATGGAAATTAGGACTAACTGGCTTAACCTTAGAATTTTCTTATTGTTAATATGGGGAACAAAATATTTTATTTTGAAATATTTTTTTCCAGTTGTATTCTTTATTCTTTAGGAAAGACTACAAAAGGTAGAAGATTATTGTGTACATCTATACAGTTATATACATTAATGCAATTTTCTCAAATGATCTGAAAATTTATGATTCACCTCAATAACTCATGCCAGTAATTAAAAAATAAACAAGACAACCATAGTTAACTTATTCTCTTCTTGTTAGATGTTAAAAACCTTTCACAGGTAGAAATTAACTTTCTTGAAGAAATATTTCATACACATAAAACATTTTGTAGCATTCTTAATCTTCTTTGACTTCTATGCAATGTACTGCAACACAAATATAAAAGCACAAAATGTTCTCAGGATAGTATTATCTTTTAATGAAAACAAACAATTAGATTTTTTTGAATTTTAATCATGTTCCTTTGTCTTTCAGAGAAAGAAAAATTAAATTAAGCTTTCTCTAGGTCTTTGGAATCCATGAAAGTACACTTCAGAAAAAAGCAAGCCCATCTGTGTTTTACCTTTCAGGTCTGAAAATGAGCACTTCCTTCCTGAATTGCCAGCAATAGTACATGTTGGAACAAAACTACTGTTTTTCTTTGCTGATAAGTCAACATTTTCGCTAGATTCTTTTCAGTTGTTCATTCATATGATTAGGAATAATTCCACTTCACTGAAGTGGATTAGCAAAATATTTACAAAAAACAGATAAAAACATTCACAATCTATTATAACCATTTCATTTTGTGAAATGAGTAATGTAATTTTTTTTTTTATTTTAAAGATGTAGGGTACAATTCAGTGTTGGGTATACAAATGGTCATTGTACAGATAAAGTTCCGGCTTCACTTTGGTCCGCATATCACCTGATTTGAGATCAGGTGCCCTTATTTGATGAAATGTGCTCCCTGACTCCCACTCCCTCCCCTAGCCGTTTCCCACTACTGTCTATCCCTTTCTTATAGTATTGTGATAATAGTTCATGGTCCGCTTATGAGTGAGAACATGTGATACTCAGTTCTTTGTTTCTATGATAGGTCACTGAGTATTACAGACTCTAAATCCATCATAGTTGCTGTGAGGTTCATAACTTTGTCCTTCTTTATGGCTGCATAATATTCCTTCATGTATATATATCACATTTTTAAAATTCAATCTACTTTCTATGGGCAGCATGGTTGGATCTATGTTTTGCTATAAGGGTGAGTTGTTTACCCTAATCTATAAACCTTTCCAAGTGTAATCATCAGGAAATGCCATAGCTAATTGGCCAGGGTCCTTGATTTTAAGCATAAATTTCAAAGAGAAGAAAAATAATAATTTTAATTGGTAGGTTTAATCTTAATTTCTCTATGATACAAAAGTCTAAAAGGTAAAGCCCAGGATAACAATCAAAATGAAATTGGGTACCTAAATCAAATACAACATTTTCATTTCATCTGTAACCCTATCTCCCCCATGATATTTCTGTGGCTATCAATCCTGTCATTCTCTGGTGCTTCGTATGGCAATCTTATAATGTCATTGATAATTTGATAACATTGTACAAGTAATTAGTGAGATTTGAAAGATACCTTTTGATGTTGTATTTGTATTTATTCATAAATATGGATCTTTTGGCTCTGTCTTGCCTTACAGTGACTTCCATGACTTTCAAGACTTTCAAGAGCAACTCTACTAGGGAAAATGTATACCATATATATAAAATCTATAGCCTGATGATAAGCCTCAAATTTACCCAGGAAGCTTATCTTGATGATAAGGAGTTGATTTCCATCTTCTCTAATTTTCATAACTTCTTGAGCTGAACACAGAAAACTAGTCCCCAATATTATTTTAAGTCATAATTGTTAACAACAGTAGAAATTTGGCCAAAATATGTTGAATTAATATATGGATGTGAATGCATGCAATGTGTGTCTACATATTTGCATAATCATTTACATGCATTCATATTATTTTAGAGATATCAGAAATATTACATAATTTTCTAGCAATGCAAAGAAGTGCTGATAAAATAAGAAGACTAAAACTTTTCAGAACCAATTTTATCTTAAATTTTGTCATTATCTCTTTAAAAATTCATATGCTGATATTTATTTTTCTTTCACTAAAATTAAGCCTACATATAACATAGTACAACTACATGTAGTTGATGATTTTATATATGTTTATACCTAGTTAACTACCACAGGCACCCTCATGCCTTCATTTTGGATAATGATTACGCCAAGTAACTACCTTTATATTGTTTACTATTATACATTAATTTTTCCTAAATTGAAACTTGCATGAATGAATCAGGTAGTACATATTATTTTACATCTCAGTGTTTTCACTCAACATTATGAATATGAGATTCATCCAAGTTAGTGTATGTATCACAGGTTTGCTGTTTTAATACTATGCAGTATTTTAGTATATTAATATATTATATGTTACATATTTTACTAATGATGTCTATTCAGTGGTTGTCAGTTTCTATATGCATTTTTTAGATTTAGTTCATAATTAAAATTTTTTCAGAATGTTCTTATCAATTACCTTACTCCAACCAGTGAAATGTGAGCGTTCCAGTTCCACATTTTTTACAACACTTCTGGTATTGTCAACTCTGTTCATTTTAACCACTCTGGGAGTGGAGTTGAATATGTTAAGTAACATTTTATATACTTACTGGCCATTCAGAAAACCATATTGCTGAAATATCTTCTCTATTTATTGCATATTTTATTTGATTGTCTTTTCTGTATTGTTTGGTAACCATGCTACCTCTGAGTATGTGTAAATGACAAATATCTTCTCCCAGGAATTTTATTCTTTTAGCAATGCATTTTTTTCCCTGAAATTTCTTATTTGAATTAAGTTTAATTTTGCAAAATTTTATGGCTATTCTATGTATTATGTTTTCTGTAAAAATACTTTTCTGACAAAATGTCATAAAATACTCAATTTAGGTTTTTTTTTCATTGTCTTTTTTTCTTTTTATTTTAAAGGTGTGGGGTAAAATTCATGGTTAGGTACATATGTGGTCATCACACAGGCAAAGTTTGTGTACCCTTATTCAATTTAATGTTTCTGAAAGTTTTATTTTTCCTTTTTGATATGGATCTGCGATCAATATCAACTTAGGTTTTAGTGTATATCTGGATTGGACTCTATGTTCTATTTCTCCACACTTACACAAATACCTCACTGTCTTCATTTTTAACTTTAAAACAATTCTTCTTATCTGGTGGTATACATTCTCCAGATTTATTTGTTCTCAGAAGGATTGTGTTGGATTTTTTTAAAATATAAATTCTGGATCTGTTTGTTAAGTTCTATAAAAAAAGTTCAGAGACATTGATTGAAATTATAGTCTATATTTCAATTTAGGGAGAATTTATATCTTTATAATATAATGTTTCATTTGTTAATGTTACATCAATGTGGTATATTAAAATATTAATACTTATACCTAACCTAAAATTTCAGATCTTGTTAACATAATTTACTGATTCTAGTAATTTATTTAAAGATTATTCTGTTGTCTGAATTGATAACTGGAATCACAAACCATAATATTTATAAGTCAAGGAGTAATTGCAGCTAAGCTAAATTTCATCAGTAATAGAGAATTAAAATCCTTCCCAGACATCTACTCTCTAAGAGTTTTTGCCACCTCTAGACTAGCTCTACAAAAAACACTTAAGGAAGTATTAAACACAGAAGAAAGAAAAAAAAGACCATAATGTCCTTCCAAAACAATGCACAAAAAGTTGGAAAATACACATAAATCAACAAAAGAAAGACAACAAACAAGTAAACAAACAGCAACAAAAACAAACTTTATAAGAATCTCATGACAGGGATAAACTCTTACATCTCAATAATTAGCCTGAATGTGAATAGACTGAATGCACCACTGAAAATACATAGAATGGCAAATTGGATAAAATATCATGATGTAACAATATGTTGTCTCCAAGATATTCATCTCACCAGGAAGGACACTCACAGACTCAAACTAAGAGGATGGAAAACAAATTTTCAGGAACTCAAAAGCAAACAGGATTTTAAAAAATTAAAACAATATTCCTCTGCATTATTCACCTTAATATATAGTTTTGTAACTAAGTCATTTTGGCTTGTAATTTACTTTTGCCATTTATTCCACTATTGGTTGACACATATATTACTTTTAAATATTTTTCTAAAAAATTGAAAAAAAAACATTATTCTATGCTCTACTATGAAATCAATTTTTTAGCATCTGCATATAAATGAGAACACGTGATATTTATCCTTCTGTACCTGACTTATTTAACTTAACATGTGACCTCCAGATCCTTCCATGTTGCTGTGAAAAAAGATTTTGTTATTTTTTTATGGCTAAATAGTATTCCATTATATATTACATATTCTTCATCCATGCATCCATCGATGGGCACTTAGATTCCATATCTGACTTATTGTGAATAGGGCTGCACTAAATCTAGGTGTGCAGATACTTCTTCAATATACTGATATTTTTCCTTTTGAAGATATATCTAGGAGTAGGATTGCTGGATCACATGGTAATTCTATTTTTAGTCCTTTGCAGAACCTTCATAGTTTTCTTCATAGTGGCTGCACTAATTTATGTTCCCACCTCTTATAGAGGCTAGAAAGGATAGAGGGAGAAGGAGATAAGAAGGGAATAAGGAGAAATTGAGTAAAGAATAAGAATTTATAGTCAGATAGGAAGAATAAGTTCTGGTGTTCTATAGCACCATAGGCTGACAATAGTTAATAATAATTTATTGCATATTTTCAAACAGCTTTAAAAGAGGATTTTAAATGTTCCCAACACAAAAAAGGTAAATGTTTGAGGTGATATTCTAATTTTTCTGATTAATTGCTCACTACATGTATTGAAATATTACCTTCTACCCTATAAAATGTACAATTATTATGCATTAAGTAGAAATAAAAAGACATTGCAAGCCACATATCTAATAAGAGACTTGTATAGAGTATATACAAATAACTCTTATAATCCAATAATAAAAAACAAGTTATTTAATTAAAAATGGGCATATGATCAGAAAAGATAGTTTTTCAGAAAAGATATACAAATAATCAATAAAATATGAAATAATTCTCAATGTTATTAGCCAATGGCACAAGGCATATCAAAACCACAATGAGATACCAGTCTTCATCTATCAGGTTGACTATAATAAGATAGACAGACAATAACAAATGTTGTCAAGGATGTGGGGAAATTAGAGCACACATATACAACTGTTAAGAAATTAGAATGGTGTAGCTGCTGTGGAAAACAGTTTGCAAGTTACTCAAAAAGTTAAATGTGAAATTATCATGTAATCAAACAATACAAAAAATTACTATTTGGCCATAAAATAAATGAAACATTAAGATATGCTACAACATGAATAAACTTTGAAAACATTATGCTAAATGAATGGAAACCATGTATTGTATGATTCCATTTGTGGGAAACATCTAGAATAAACAAGTCCATAAAAACAGAAGTTGAATAAGTGGTTTATAGGGTCTAGGAGAATAGATTGAATCGGGAGTGACTGCTTATTGGACTGGGTTTCCTTTGGGGGTAATAAATGTTCTAAAATTAATTACAGTGATGGTTGCACCTCTGTGAATTTACTAGCAATCACTGAATTGTGGTTAAATGAGTGAAGTGTATAGTAAGTAAAGTTTATGCCAATAAAGTTGTTATGTAATAAAGAAAAAGAATGAAAAAGACAAAGTAAGACAACTAATTTATAATTTGATAAAAAGAAAGAAAATAAGCCGGGCTCGGTGGCTCAGCCTGTAATCCCGTGCCTTTGGGAGGTTGAGGTGAGTGGATTGCCTGCGGGTTCGAGACCCGCCAGGGCAGCGAGACCTCATCTCTACAATAAATCGAAAAATCAGTTGGGCGTGGTAGCGCATGCCTGTAATTCCGGCTACTCGGAAGGCTGAGGCGGAAGGATCGCCGGAGCCCAGCGGGTCGAGGCTGCGGTGGCCGGGAGCGGCCACTGCACTCCAGTCTGGGCGACAGAGTGAGACTCCAACTCAAAAAAAAAAAAAAAAAAAAAGAAAGAAAGAAAATAACAGAAAGGAAAAGGAGCAGAAAAAAAATGTTAAGGCTACATCAATATAGTAACAATGTATTGTGCATTCTATAAAAATACAGAAAAGTATATTTGCCAGAGTTAATTTTAGGGAGATGGAAATTTTTCTTCTTAAACCATTCTAAGTTATGTTGTTTGAGATATAAGACAGACTATACTAGACCAGAGTATGGTGAGAGTTGCCATAGGGGAATGATATAGATAAATTCAGATACAGTAGAAAGCTGTGTTTTTTTAAAATTATACCTCCGATCCCTGTAATTCAGAGTGGTAAATAAGTAATTCATAAAAGATGAAAACGAATACTCTTGGTGATGTGTTTGGAAATTTAAGAGTGTAGTTCTTAGAATCGTGAAAAACATTTTGAGACTTAGAGAATAGAGGTGATATTCTGTAGGTCTTTGCTGATATATTGACAATAACTTTGGTACTAACTCAAAGCAATGGGAAATTTGGACCACATTCAATGATTTCTGAGAGGCAGGGGCAACCCAAAACACACCAGACAAAATAGATCAGGAAAAAAAAAACTGTACAATAACGAATAATTCTTTCTGTTTTGTTCTTATTCATGAACATTCAAATTAAGATTCTGTTCACATCTGTAGGTCTGATTAAATCTTCCAATCTTTAATAGTTTGCCAATGTTTCAAAAGAAGATCTAAATACATGCAGCATTATGTGAATTAACTTGAGTCATCAAATCCTCACAATTTCCAAATGGATTAGCTAGCGATAGAGTTGTCATTATTTAACCAAGCCCAGTTGGAAGCATAAGCCTCTGTGGGCCTTGGTTGCATTTCACTGGGTTATTCCGACTTATCACCAGCTTAGAGGATCCAGGAAACAATATTCAAGGAAATCTTACAAAATAATCTCATTCAAGCTCTTAGAAAGAAGGAAGAGATGTGTTTGGGATTAGGAAACAAGGCATAAAATATCTTATGATTTTGTCTAAAACAAAGGTATTCTTTGCACAGAAAATTTGCATATAGTATAAAAATGCATTTGCCAGAATTTTTTCTAAAGCAGTATATGGTACTAGTTTAGAATGTATTGCCGATAGTCTCTGAAACTTGAATGTGAACAACTGTTTTATCAAAGCCAGGAGAACAGTAGGGTTGGTGGAAATAAGATTGCAATTAAACAGAAAGATGGGAAAGGTGTGTGATGAATTCCGTTCTTTTTGTTTAACTATTTCTTATAATATTCAATAATAACTTGCAGAAATTCACAGAAATCTTGAGGCAACAAGAAAAATTTTAAACAAATATTTTATTAACAACAAAATATTTGCTAAGAAAAATTTTCAGAAAAAGGTATTGTTTTCAATAACACATTGCAAAATATAGAGATGCCCCCATTCAGAAGAAGAAATGTAAGTTACTGAAAATCAGGGTTGCATACATTGCCGCAAAGAGGTGATAGGAAGTTCTTGAGATTATCCCAGGATTATGAGTCAGATTCTATCAAATAACCAGGAATTGGGAATTTTTTGTAAGACACGAGAGCAGCTTAGCTGTAAAGAGGTTGTAACATTTTGATTATAATGGTAGCACTTAAAAAACACTGTGCAAGGTTACATAGGCCAGCATGGAAACACAAACACTTATTATCTCACTTATCTGTGAAATCTAAAAAATACATATCTCACTTATATGTTAAATCTGAAAAAAACTAAACACATAGAAGTGGAGAGTAAAATAGAAGAAGTTACCAGAGGTTGGTGTTGGGGTGGATGGGGAATGAAGAGATGTGAGACAAAAGTCCCCAAATTTCAGTTAGACAGAAGGAATAAGTTCTGGTGTTCTACTGCACAGTATAATGATGTATTGTAAATTTCAATATAAATGAAAGAGGAGATTTTTTTTTTTTTTTTTGACTCAGGGTCGCACTTTGTCGCCCAGGCTGTAGATCAGTGACATGCTCACAGTTCACTGCAGCCTCCAACTTTTGGGCTCAGGTGATCCTTGTGCCTCAGCCTTCTGAGTAGCTGGTACTACAGGCACATGCCACCATGTCTGACTTTTTTATTAATTGTATAGATGAGGTCTCACTATATTGTCTAAGCTGGTCTTGAACTCCTGGGATCAAGCAATCCTCACACCTTGGCTTCCCAAAATGCTGGAATTGCAGGTGTGAGTCACTGCTCCCAGCCAAAAGAGGGTATCTTAAATGCTTTCACCACAAAAAGTGAAAAAATTTGAGGAGTATGCTAATTAGTCTGATTTGATCATTCCACAACGTATAGACTTATCCAAATACCACATTGTATCCCATAAATATAAGCAATTATTATTTGTCAACAAAAATAAAATTTAAACATGGATATGAAAAAAGTAAAAAAAAAATAGTGGGGAATATATTATTTTGCAAACAAATTCAGCCGAATTTTGTCTTACCCATATTGCTGGAATTAATAAAGATCGTGTAGCCTCATCAAAGACTACTGATTCTAATGTCAAGTCCTCCTTAAACCACAACCACCCACGATAAGGCTTCCCTTCTTTTTCCCTTTCTTTCCTTCTATAGCTCCTGTTAAGGTAGTCTGCAGGGTTACCATGAGAGAACATAAAAAAGGCAAGCAGGTTCAAATCATTATTTATGTGATTTTGAGCTCAAGTGAGAGACCCCAAAGGAAATAGTGAATTTATACATACCAGTGAACTGAACCTGATTCTGAAGAATTTTACCTGATAGTGATGAAAGTGAAAATAATAAAGTTATGATTCTTGGCCAATTTCCCTTGTCACTTGTGTTCAATGGTGGATCATTTCACCACTCTTTTTAAAAATTATGTTACAAAATTTATTTTTATAAGTGAAGCTTTTGGGCATATTGGAAAAAATGTCGAGTTTCTGAAGAAAAAAATAAAACAGAGCTTTATTTAGTCTGAATGTGTATGGAACTTTGAAGTGGTATTTTCAAAAGACAATTTTCCAAACGAAGGGGTAAAGTCTGAATGAAGGAAATGAAAACAAGTGCTCTACAGGAAAAGCAAAAGATTGAGGCAGATTATTACATAAATATAACTATATTCTTTATATGTCAACATTTGATGCAGGCAAGTTTGTGGATTTATTTGATATATTCAGTTTATTTGGTAAGACAACATAATTTACCATATCTCTTTCAGTATGAAACTCTAAAGAATAAGCAAAATGATATACTGTTGATGAAGTCCAAACATACAGCCTTTATTCTTAGGCTGTGAAACTGTAAGGTGAGTGGGAAATTTGCACAGTAACTGTAGATCTATAAGGTGTCATCTCTCAATGAATTCATTGTCAATTTATTCTAAGCACAATTAAATGAGTAATTATGCAACAACAAATAAACTTTGTGATGAGACTATTTTCACTAAGACCACTTCTATAAAAGGTATTCAGATTAAGAAATAAAGAAATGTATATTATTGCCAAATTTATCTCTAAATAAATTATTAGAATTTATTTTATAAAAATAATTCCAGAGAAGTCAAAAAGAGTAAAATGAGAGAAATCTATAAAAACCTATAGCTAAAAGTCTCTGAGCTACTTTAGGTCTAATGATTGATTTTCAGGAAGGATAAGTTAAAATTGACCTGCTCATCTCTTTATCAAAAATAAATGGATAAAATCCAGAGTCCTTTGTGTGATTGAATAGTTACACAGTGTTTTGAGAGTGGACTTATTATTTTAGACCAAATTAAACTCTATTCATAAACCTTGGTTTTTATTTAACCCAAATTGCATCATTTATTTATTTATTTGTTTGTTTGTTTTTAATGTCCACAATTAGCTGAGGTTTGCTGAAGATAAACTGCACTTGTCTCTGGTATTCTGGAATTCTGATTGAAGAAACAGCTCTTACAAAGGGCATTACTGTCTCATGGTACAGGGCAGATAATAAATGGTGGGACCAGACATTGGCTTATACTGTTTCTTACTCAGACATGGCAAACATCACTTGAGTTTTAATTCAGTTGGTCAAAAAGCCAATGACACGAGGAATTATAACTCTATCAGGGAAGAGAGAAGTAGGAGATAATAAAATCTATCACCCATGAATAAAGTTTAAAAAATCTATTATCTCCAGTATTTTATGCCCTAGAGCTAGCCACACATACATATTACATGAAAAGTGCATATTTTCATTGAAGTAATCAAAGAAAGTATATTTTCCAGTACCTGCATGCATTTCAACAGCTATGCAATGTTTCATTTTAGATATGAACATGTTTTCTAAAAGTGTGAACAGTTTTGTAGTTAGCATCCTTATTTAAATTAATAGTGTATCCTAATATATCAGAATATACCCAATGGTGGTATTGCTGACTTATAGAGCATTTAAATTTCTATGAGTATTACCATAATGTAGTCTAAATATATCATACCCATTTACAATCCACCAACAATATAATATGTACAATTTATATTTTTTTAGGAACTTAAATCTACTAAGTGACAATACCAGAGGACATCACTAGGGCGACTAAACAAACAGGCAAAATATAATAAAGAATAGTCTAAGTGACAAAAGAGAGATTCAGAATTTTCTAGCCTATGTAAGAGGAAGGTTAGAAATCAGTTATTTGAGCTTGAAGAATAATGTAGAATTCCCTCAAGTAAAAATTGTTGGGGAAAGTCTCAAATTATAAGTGATGATATGAAAACATAGGAAAAAATGAAAATAATTTTGGTAAGTCTGAATAGTTTATTAACAGATTAAAAGTCAAAGACTTTTTGAAGGTTTATTTTGCTTTTAATTGATACATAACTATTATACATATTTATGGCACACAGTGTAATGTTTTGATACATGTACACATTGTGTGATGATCAAATTAAGGTAGTTTGTATGTCCACTATTTTTTATCATTGATCATCTCTTTGAGGTGGGAGCATTCAAAATTATCCCCTCTAGCTTATTGGAATATATAATATTTATTGTTAACTAAAGTCAACCTTCAGTGCAATAGAACACAAGAACTTATTTCTTCTTATCCAACTGCAACTTTGTCCCCAATGACCACCAACCTCTCCCTCTCCATCTTACCCTTCCCAACCTCTGGTAAGTACCATTTTACTCTCTACTGCTAGATCAACTTTTTCTAGGTCCTACATATGAGTCAGATCATGCGGTATTTGTCTTTTGTGCCTGGCTTTTTTTTATTTAACATGATGTCCTCATCTATGTTGTCACAAATGATAGCATTTCATTTTTTAAGTGGCTGAATAATACTGTGTCATGTACATATACTACAATTTCTTGTATTTATTCATTCCCTGAGGAGCACTTAGGTTGATTCCACATCTTGGCTATTGTGAATAATGATGCAGTAAACATGGGAGTGAAGATATATCTTTGGCATATAGATATCTTTTCTTTTGGATATATATCCAGCTGTGGGATTGCTGGTTTGTATCGTTCTATTTTTAATTTTTTTGCTACAGTTCCATATTGTTTCTCATATTGACTCTACTAATTTTACATTCTCACCAACAGTGTATAATAGTTCCCCTTTCTCCACATCCTCACCAGCATTTATTATTTTAGGAGTTCTAGATAATGTCTATTCTAAATGGAAGAGGTGCTATCTCATCATGGTTTTGCATTTTCCTGATAATTAGTGATGTTGAACATGTCTTCGTGCATACCTTTTTTTTGATAAATGTTTATTCAGGCCTTTTGCTCATATTAAATAAAAACAGTCTTAAATTATAATCTGAGTAACAATGTGGAGGACATTGAGTTTTGGGAGCTGAAGTTCATATATGATTTGGTGGCAAAACAAATCCACTAAGAATTAGATTATGTGATAAAATATAAATATTGTGATATGATTTTATCACAAACACACACTCAAAAACTAGTATGGTAAAAGAATGTGGAATTGATTAGACATGAAGTGAAGTTAAGGAACATAATGTCAGTCATAAATGGAGGAAAATTTAGGGAATCGGACAAGTAGAATGGTTTGGAATGAGATTGGAAAGGAAGAGGCAAATGTGAGTTATTTCAAGGTTACAATCCAGAATAGCAATGGAATAGGTAGAGAGGGTATGCCGGTAGTGCAAAATGGCTAAATAAAGGATTAATAAGAGATTTTTGAAATTAAGTGTCTGAGACGATATAGTCAACTTTAACAGAAATAAAAAGTCAGTGAAAATAGTTGATTTGGGGTTGGATTGATAAATTATTCTATAATATTTGTTTTTATCCATTTTGACTCAAACAGAAATGACTAGGAAAGGAACGTTTTCTCTTAGAATTTCTTGCCATAGCTTCTAAGGCTTCAGGATTACAGAGAAACCTTCCTATCATCCAAGTTCAGTTATAAGAATTATAAGCAAATCAGAACGGTAGGAGAAAGCAATTTTAAGCCTGAAGATACTCCCTAGAATCCATCTTAGGAAGGCATCTTTTAAATGGCATCGGGTATGTTCATCCTACCCTAAAAGGGAAGCAGGTACATTTACAATAACTTCATAAATCATAATAAATTATGAATTTTGGAGAGAAAAGCAATTGCAAATGTACTTTAACTGGCAACTGTGACAGCGTGTAATATATTCAGCTTAGTGTGAAATACACACAAAAAAACTTTCTTTTTATACACATAAGTGTGGATGATAACATGGACCTCATCCATCATATTGCACTATCGTTGTTTTAAAGTATTCTTAATATACTCTTAATGCAATATGGGAAGTTTAGTATCCATTCATCAAGTTGTATTAGTATTATTGTTGGTTATTATTGTATTACGCTAATATAATACAGTTCTTAATATAACATTGTCAAAGACCATACTGAACAGTAACATTAATATTAGACAATTTTCATGTATATTTCCACACTGTTTGTGAATCTTTTATGAGTTAAGATGTAATAAGAAGCTCAGAAATATCTGTTGAGACTACAAGAATATCCATGAGGGAACGTTATTAATGCGTTATTTTTGGCATTCGGCAGGAATTCCCAAGAAGGCAGTCTCATATGAGCCAGTAAATCTACTTTAAGGGTTAACAACATTTTCTATCCCAAGTGTCATATAAGAAGAAATAATTTTCCTTATAAAAAAAGTAGGTTGAGCATTTACCCTTTCAGTATCTATTTGGTTTTGGTTCCTATCTACCAGGTAAAAAATTGCAATCCAATTCAGGAGATAAGATACACAAACAAAACGTAGTTAATTAGATGCTCAATCATCAAAATGTTAGTGCTAATTATTTGAAAGATGAATAATCCCAGACACAACTGGAGTTACAACATTATTTTAATATCAAGGATCCTGTAATTTTATGTCAAATGATATCTAAATAACCACAGAAATAATGAGGCTGATGTTCATATTATAGGAACACAAAGAAATTTTCTTGTGCATGAGAAATGAGAAGTTTCATGGAAGAACAAAATGTGTAGGATAAAGCAAAGTGAAGAATTAAGACTGATTGTGGTATTGTGAGCTTAGAGTAAAGAAGTCAGCTTGGTTCTAAATGAAAATTAAACAGAAACAGGAAATATAGAGCTAGATTATAGTTTTCTAAATTAATCCTGTAGAAGTCTGAAAAAATACTTGGAGATTATTAGTATAATGTAGAATTGATAAATTATTATTTTAGGTTAATAAATATGTCAGTGTGCTACTACGTAGGAAACAAAAAGATAAAAGAATTTAGGAACAGAAAACTCGCTGGTAAAATTCTAGACTAGGAGAAGTAACAGGTTGGATAAAGATAAAGTTTATCTTGAAAAAAATATTAAATACTTAAAAGTTAGGTGACACTTCCAAAATGAACTTTTTAATGAACTTTTGAATGTTGGAAGAATCTGGAATTATTTGTATATTGTCAATGAAAAATATGAAACACTAACCTAAAAAAAAAACTGCAAAGCTACTTAAATCAGAAAATAAAAAAAGGGGGTAGTTCAGAGGGAGTATGAATTCTCCTCTGAAATATTGATGGGGTCATCCCATGCTTCCCATATGAAAACAAATTCATGAGGTAAATTATAGTAGTGAACATTGATTTTTGAATCCAGTGATAACTGCAGTCATAAGTTAGAATCGACTCAATCAAAAGAGAACCTAGAAAAAAACAAGAGCAGAAGGTCAAGGACACTTGCCTCTCATTTATGATTTAGCAATAATATATTTTCTGATGTGAAATGTAAATCAAATGAAAAGACAAGGATCTCTAAAATACACACTTAACATGTAGAGTTAACATAGAGATTTTTCTCAACCTGGCACATAAAGCACAAGGCCCAATTCCAGTGTCATAAAATGGTAAAGCTCTGGTAGCAGAGGGAAAAAATCACCATATTTTATTTTCACTACTTTCAATATTGACCTGGCCAGAAAAAAAGGAAAGAAAAAAAAAATCCCTCTTTATAGCCTCCATTTCTTTTGGTGAAGAGGATTTTATTGAATTTTTGACACTTATTAAGATCAAGACTTTATATGTGAAATCTTTTTTTTTTTCTTGCATGGTCCACTGAGTAGAATGCCTTTTCTAATGTCAGAAAGCATGATATATCTAATCAGCTCTGCCTTCTGAAGAACATGTTCAGTCAAGTAGTAGGAGAATTCCATTTGGTTGAATGTATTTTGGGAGTAGATGGTTTTCTGCATAGCTGAGTCAGACAGTGCCCTCACAAGATGACTAAAGTGGTTACAGGGGAAATTTATATCTCTCTGTCATTTAAAACTGAACCTATTATCCTGGAAAATAATGACTAAAAATAAATCTATTTTTCTATCATCTTTTGTAAATGTGTGTACATTATATATGTATATATATGCACAAATATGCATGCATATGTGCATGTATGTATGTACACGTCAGATACAATAAAACAGAGACTTCCCAGAGATCGTGAATTTGAACTTTTGAACTATTGACGGAACAACTCACTACGATTTCAGTGGGCATATATGAATGTCATCATAGAAATGGAACTCTACACTAAGTACTGAGTTTTTTCTTAAAAATCTCAAATTAATTAGCCATTGACAATATCATTATTTCTGAAAATCATACACAGGTGAGGTTACATTGGTTGAATGCATTTTAGAAGTAGATAGCTTTCTGCATAGTTGATTTAGAGATTTATGAATCATGTAGTCTACTGTATAAAACATTTTTTGAATGTAACTTGATACTGATAGTTATTTAATTATGTATGTCTGTGCATATTTTAGGACACAGTCTATTTCACTAGTGATATTGCTCATATTTTTAAAATTATATTTTAACTATTTTTATGACCCTGTCTATATTGAAGTCATTTTAAAATTCTATTGTGCATCTTGCAACCAATTCTCCAAAATGTTAAATAGTTATTTGGTTTTTTATAATCCATAATGCTCAATCATACCCTCACACACATATACTCAAATACATAATTATGTGTGCCAAATTTCATTTTATTTTAATGAAAGTTTATAGACTATTTATGAAAGTAAATATTTTTCTAAAATAAATAATGCATATGAATCTTTATTCTTTTCTTGTTCCCAGTTATGTGAGTATATAAGTATACTTAAACAAGTTCTGTGATTATTTCTCACCCCTTTTAACCTTTTATGCTTTCATTAAAATTAACAAGTCATAAATTCCAGAAAATTACCTCATTTTATTGAGACCAAAATATAGCTCGACCCGATATGTATAATGTATGACCATATGCATTTGGTTGTATCAAAGGAAATAATCAGCAAAATGGAGGGCAGTCTATGGATTGAGAGAGAATATTTGTTAACCATATGTCAGACAAAATGTTAACAACTACGATATATAGGTAAATCAAGTCAATACCAAATAAAACAACAATAAAAATAAAATGATTAAAAATGGGCAAAAGACTTGAATAGACATTTTTCCAAAGAAGATATACAAATAATCAAGTATGTAGAAAGGTGCTCAACATCACTAATCATTAGTAAAATGCAAATAAACTCCACAACGAGATGTCACTTAACAACCTTTAAAATAGCTATTATGAAAAAGACCAGAGATAACAAGTGTTGGCAAGGATGTGGGAAAAATAGAATAAAAATTGTTACCGCCATTATGTGAATAAATATAGAGATACTTCGAAAGTATTAAAAATAGAACTACCATACGATCCAGCAATCTCTATTCTGGGTATATACCAAAGGTAATGAAGTTAACACCATGCAAAGATATTTGCACCCTGATATTCTTTCCAGCGTTATTTAAAATAGTCAAGATATGGAATCAACCTAAGTGTTCATCAATGGATAAGTAAGTGGATAAAGAAAATGTTGTATGTGTATATACAATAGCATATTATTCAATCTTAAAAAAAAAGGATATCCCTTACTTTTGACAATATAGATAAACCCAGAAGGCTAAGTGAAATAGGCCAGACACTTATATTTGAAAGAAACAAGAAATTCAAATACTTAGAAACAGAATAGAACAGTAGTTTCCAAGAGTGGAAAGTTGAAAAAAATGGGGAGATGCAGGTCAAATAGTGCAGTTATGTAGAATGAATAAGTCTAGAGACCTAATGTGGAATGTAGGGATTATGGTTAATATTGTACTCAGAAAATTTGCTAAGAGAGTAGATTTTAGGTACTTTTGCCACACACACAAAAGTGAACTATGTAGGATGATGGTTATATTTATTTAGTTCACTGTATTAATTATGTCACTGTACACACACACACATACATACCTATAGAGAGAGATATAAAGTCTGACAATTAAATTAGCAAACTTTCCACCATGTGCTTATACAGCACAGTGCAAACAACTTGGTGAGGCTTCATAACCTTGGTACATCAGTAACTCACAGCCAGTTTGTGTTGATGTGTGGTGGTGTCTTGCTAAGTGGCATTCATTGTTGTTGCTGCATGTTTTTGTGTGCTCTTCTGAGAATTTAAGACCTTGAATTAGAGCAATGAACAAACATTACATTTCTAGTTAAATTTGGCAAGAGTGGAAGTGAAATCAGGGACATGTTAGTCTATGTTTCTGGAGATAATGGCATGAAGAAATTGATAGGATACAAATGGATTAAACATTTTTTCTGAGGGGACAGAAAGTGTCACTGATGAAGAGATATCACAACAGCCAGTGACAAGCAGAACTGAGGAAAACATTGCGAAAATTTGTCAAATCTTGCATCAAAATCATGTGAGAAGCATAGCCAACCAAATAAACATTGAGAGACAAACAGGAAAACCTTAACTGAAAATCTTGGCATGAGAAAGATGTGCAAAATGGTCCCAAAGGAGCTCTTGTATCACAATGCACCAGCTCACACAGCACTGTCTGTGGAGGAATTTTTAACCAGTGAATAAATAACTTTATTGTAACACTCTCCCTACTCACCTTATCTGATCTCTAAAGTCTTTTTTATTTACCTGAAGATAAAGCAAATATTGAAAGGAAGACATGTTGATGACATTCAGGACATCAAGGGTATTACAACAGCTCTGATGACCATTCCATAAAAAGAGTTCCAGTATTGCTTTGACAGGTGGACCAGGCATAGCTTCCCAAAGACAGTACTTCAAAGGTGACCATAGTGATATTCAGCAATGCGGTATATACCACTTTTCCTAGGATGAATTCATGAACTTATGAGACTCAGTAGATCAAAATACCCTGCTGTACACCTTAAATATGTGTTTAAAGTGTTAAAACTAGGAATGATTTTATCTTTATTTTGTACATTTTAAAGGCATTTCAAAAGTTAATATAACACAATATAAATATGGTGAAGCTTGTGAAAAAAACAGCTTGGAAGCTCCTCAGCAAGTTAAACATAAAATTGTCATATGACTTAGCAATTTCATTTTTAGCTCTACATCCAAAAAAATGTAAGCAGGGACCCAAACACATACATGTATCCTATGTTCACATTAGTATCATTCACCATAATCAAAGGTAGAAACAGCCAACGTGACCATCAACAGAGGAATGAATAAATGTGGTATGTATATATAGTGA
Organism: Carlito syrichta; assembly: GCF_000164805.1. Classification (NCBI taxonomy): domain Eukaryota; kingdom Metazoa; phylum Chordata; class Mammalia; order Primates; family Tarsiidae; genus Carlito; species Carlito syrichta. The sequence continues at coordinate 15,868 of NW_007246386.1, read as the reverse complement.
AGTATTATTCAGCCATAAAAGCAATGTAGTCCTTATGCATGTAACATCTGTGAATTGACAATGAAAATATTGTGGAATAAGACAACCACAAAAGTACAAATATTGTGTGATTCCATTTACAGGCAAAATATTGAGACAGAAAGTAGACTGTAGAGAAGCTGAGGTGAGGGGAATGGAGGCATAGTGCTTAAAGGGTACCTAGTTTCTATTTGTGGTAATAAATAATTTTGGAAATAGATAGTGATAATGATTGTACAACTTTGTAAATATAATCACCATTGAATTCAACACCATTGAATTCAACACCTAAAAATGGGCAAAATGGCAGATTGTATTTTTTAAATGAGAACCTCACTCTGTTGCCCAGGGCAGTAGTATGATCATGGCTCACAGCAGCCCTGACCTCCTGTGCTCAGATGATCCTTCCACCTCAGCCTACTGAGAGAACTACAGGTGTACACCACCATGTCTGGCTAATGATTTCCATTTTTTTTTTTTTTTAGAGATGAGATTTTGCTATGTTGCCTCAGCTGGTCTTGAATTCCTGGGCTCCATCAAGCGGTTCTCTCATCTCAGCCTCCCAAAGTACTGGGATTACAGGTGTGAAGCACTGCACCTAGCCACAAATTGTATTTTATATATATTTACCACGATCAATTATGCTAAAGAATAAAAAAAGGAATAGAAACCATTATTTTACTATTTGCTTTGTGCTCAGTTTTTCTTATACATTTTAATTAACTAAATGCTGTCAGTCAGCAGAGTTAATTTTTAAAAAGACAAGTTTACCTTATAATCATAATGCCTGAAAAAAATGAGAATATCATTAAACAGTCATAGTAGTAGTTAGGGGAAAAAAAAAAAACAACAATTCCTTCTTGTTGTTAAAAAAAGAAAAAATATATTAATCATTCCAAAGTAGAGACCCGGAGATTAAGAGAAATGGTAGCATGGTGCCTGTTGTCCCAGTTACATGCGAGGCTGAGGCAGGAGGATCACTTGAGCCCAGGAGGTTGTGGCTGTAGTGTGATATGGTTGTGCCTGTAAATGTCCACTGCACTCCAGCTTGGGCAACATAGTGATGCCCTGCATTCTACAATTAAAACAGAGAGAGATAGAGAGAAAGAGAGAAAGGAGGTAGGGAAGAAGCAAAAGAGGAAGGGA
>NW_007246386.1:12039-14585 GCF_000164805.1 Carlito syrichta | reverse complement strand
AGGAAGGAAGGAAGGAAGGAAGGAAGGAAGGAAGGAAGGAAGGAAGGAAGGAAGGAAGGAGGGAGGGAAATTGTACCTAATGTGATTTACAATTATTCTGTTCTTATTAAGCTTATCTGTATATTGAGATATTGTTTTGTAGGAGAATATCAATTACTAAGCATGAGTTACTGCAAATTTGGAGCCCCTTTTGCTGAAATAAGATTATATTCCTTTGAGGAGCCATCGTAGTCTCTGCATACACCTGAAACAGCATCACTTTGGGCAGATCATTATCCACAGTGTAGAGAAGAAACAGTGAGGGATTGATCAAAACTTTGTTTTCTCTCTAATTGGATGTCGAAGCTGTACTGGTCCTCACTCCTTTGAAATATAATGGTCTGAGGTTCCTGGAAACTTGTGTGAAAGAGTGGAAATCAAAGAGGGTTATAAAACCTATTGACAAGAAAGGGTTGAGTATGTAAGCAATTATTTATGGAAAAATAATGAATGAGACACATTTGTATTATATCCTAAAAATCTTCATAACATCTGTTTAAGTATGACACTTTAGGAGCTTTATAAGAAATATTCAATTCTTATTTTTCTTTAAGGCAAGCAAGAATGGAGGAAAAATATATTTTAAAAAATCAGATTACATATAAAACTTCTTTATTTAGACCAATAACCATAGCTAGTGATTTATACTACATTGTTCATCTTTTGGCATTATTTGGGTTTCATTAATTTTTGTGCAGGTAAATATGATTTAATTGTATATTATATATTATATGTTCCATAATTTTCATTTTATATGTTTGGATTTATATCATGCCCAACTTTTGAGTTATCTGAAAATAATGGAGTGTAATATTAATCTTTTTGTCTCCAATCCAGATCATCAAAGTAAAAGCACACTCAAAGCAGAAGTTTTAGACTGCATATGCTTGTATTAACATAAAATGTGTAGTTACTCTGGATTTGGATTTTTATTGATGCTTCACTTTTAAAAGAAGAAGCACTCTCTAATTCAATGACAGAGTTGACCTTGCCCATGTGCCAGAATGAACATATTTACATTTCTTTTTAAAAGTTAGCGCCTTCTACCTAATATCAATATTATTATGATGGTATAATGTTCATGATACAAGGAAGAGAAATTGATGCTTCTGTGTGTATATATACATATACAATTTGTATATGAATAAATTTACATATATGAATTAAGATATAAAAGGTAATTAAAGAAAATGCATATACAATTTTGACTTTTGGCCCTAAAAGTTATGATCAATTAAAGAACTGTTGTGATTCTTTGTATATCATATTGCTTGCAAAATGTCAAATGGTATGATTATGTTCTCTCACATTTACAATGTGAAATTCTGTAGATTTCTTTCATGATACATTTTTGTTGAAAATTATCTCTTTAAATTTCTTCCTATCACACATATGAGACACTTTCAAATTTTTATTTCTAATGTTTTGCCCTGCTTAACAGTTGTTTTTCTTGAAGTCAAAACATTTTTTAACCCGCCATGGATCGTCCATTTTGACAAAAAGTAGGTAAAACAAATCAAGATTAAGCAAGATGGTGGCATAATATTTCCAGGACACGTGTTTATGAGCCACAGCTCAGAAGGAAGTAGATTTAAACTAGTCGCTTAGAAAATTTATGAAAAATTAATTTTTAAAAACTTTACATTCATGCCAACACCATCCATGTTCAGTAGATCAAGTCTGAGTCTACCGTATTTTCTAAGTATTACTTTTCTTACTTGTATCTAATTCATGTTCTATATATTTTTATTCTGTGTACACTTCTGACTTTTCTGTTAAAATTACTGTTATTCCACATTTTTTCTATGCTATAGGAAAGAAATAAGGCAAATTATTTTAATCATTCATCTATTCAATAATAACTTATGGTGTTTATGCTCTCTGCCAGTCTCTTTGGCAGTGAGTAAAATAAGAAAAAAAATTCTGGCTTCTATGAAGCTTACATTTCTATTGGATGAGAGAGACAATAAAAAAGTAAATAAATATAAAACATGTCAAATGGTGATAAGAAGTACATAGAAAATAAAGTAGGTTAAGTATAAAATGTGGTACAGCTGGAAGAAAAAAAAACATTTTGTATATGGAAGTCAAAAAAAATCAGTATAGATTTGAAGTGGAGGAGTAAGTCACAAACACATCTGCTTTGCTTGATTTTTTTTATGTGATTATCATCATTTTCTACAGTTTCTACATCTAAGGGTAGAAAATTAGAACTCACAAAAAGAAAAATGAAGGAATTGTCCACCAGTTATGAACTTAACTTTTTAAAAAATTTTTATTTTAAATACATGGGGATGGAATATTATGCAGTCATAAAGAAGGACAAATATATGGACTTTGCAGCAACTTGGATGGATTTGGAGTAGATCATACTCAGTGGTTTATCACAGAAACAAAGAACTGAGTTCCATACGTTCTCACTCATAAGGTAACCTTGAACAATCATAATGCTGTAAGAAAGTTATTGGCAGTAGTGGAAAACTGTCAGGGGAAGGGGGGGTGGGGGG
>NW_007246386.1:0-12019 GCF_000164805.1 Carlito syrichta | reverse complement strand
TTGAGGGAAACTGCTAGGGGAGGGAGGGGCATACCTCATCAACAAGAGTACCTGCATGATCAATGTTTATATACCCAACTCTGAATTGTACCCCACATCTCTATAATAAATAATAATTTTTTTAAAAGAAGAAAAAAAGATGTGGGGTACAATTCAGAGATAGGCATACAAATGGTCATTGTGCCGGTAAAATTTGGGACTCACTTTGGTCCCCCCTTTACCTGGCAGGTACCCTTATTGATAAAGTGTGTCCCCACCCTCCCCTGGCAGTTTCCCATTACTGCCAATCTCTTTCTTATAGTATTATGATCATTGTTAAGGATCTGCCTATGAATGAGAACATGTGTTACTCAGTTCTTTGTTTCTAAAATAAATCACTGAGTATTATAGAATCTAATTCCATCTAAGTTGCCATGAAGTTCATAATTTTGTCGTTCTTTATGACTGTGTAATATTCCATCATGTATATGTACCACATTTTTTTATCCAGTCCACTTTCAAAGGCAGCAGGGTTGGTTCCATGTTTTTGCTATTGTGAATAATGCTGCAATAAACATGCATGTGCAGGTATCTTTTTCACAGAGTTATTTGAGTTCCTCCAGGTATATTCCCAGAAGGGGAATTGCTGGGTCACCACTTTGTTTTCCACAGAGGTTGCACTAGTTTACACTCCCACCAACAGTGTAGAAGCATTTTCCTTTCCCCGCATCCTCTCTAGTTATCTGTTGTGTTTTGAGTTATTGATGATGGCCATTCTCACTGAAGTCAGGTGGTATCTCAGTGTGGTTTTAATTTGCATTTCTTTGATGATTAGTGCCTCTGAACTGGTTTTTATTATGAACTCGATCATTCTCAGCAGCTGACATAATAGAATGATAAAAAAATGACTTATTGAAGCCTCAGACAGCATCAGATGTAGGTGAGAACTTGCTCAGGGGCTGGCTTAGAAGGTGAAGTGTATGTTATCTCTTTGTGGCACATATACTGTGCCATTTTTTTCCATATACAGAACACTTGGCTCTGCATATTAAACAGTGGAAGAGGGGGCATCAATCCTTTTATTATAAAAATACTCATTTCCTATTTGCAAAATTTTGCCTTTATCTTTGGGATTTGCTGGTCTAGATGTCATAGTGACCACGGGAGAAATGCTTCCATTGGGGGACTCAAAATAGTTCAATTGCGCTTGAAGAAAAGATGGCTAACTGGCTTCTTTAGGCTTACCATATTGAGTTATCAAAAGTAAAAACGAGAAGGATTACTGCACAGACTGGGGTGATTGATTCTGATTATCATAGAAAAATAATGCTACTGATTACATGAAAAAAGATATTTTGAGTATACTTGTAAACCAAAATGTATTCACTATATTCCTATGCTCACTAGTAAATATTACCAAAGTATTACCAAAGATAACAATAATCCAATTTAAGTAGAAATACAAATGACATAGCACAATCAAAAACAAAAATTTGGAGTCAATCTGCCAGATAATGAAATATTGTCTCCTGAGGAACTTATTGAAAGTAAAAAAAAAAACAAATTGATTGGATAGTGTAGGAAAAAAGTTAAACAGACCAACTGTTACTATAAGACAGTTTTAGGGAAGAGAACTGAAGAACTATCATCATTATAGATATTTCATTTCTCTCTTTAAACATACACACATAGACATCTATGTATATGAGTATTTATTTATAAAGAGATAAAAAGTATATTTAAGAAACTTCATATACTTTGTGTTTTAACCAACGTTCCTAATTGTCTTCTCTTACTCTTCTCTGTAAGTTCTGCTGGTGACTAAACTTACAGCTCAGTCTTTAGGGTACTCAAATGACACAGAAAAATGTTTACTCAAGTAGGACACTGACTAATAAAGTGCAATCATTGCTTTTTGAAGAAAACTTGCATCATATTCAGCAGAAACAAAATGAAGTTTTTAATTGTTCATTTGCTTAAATTTTGTTAAAAGGTCATATAGATGCTGAGTTGACAAAGGGATAAAAATTGGGCTGGGCTTTTTGTAGGTACCTGAGCCTTTCTGACACCCTCCTTACTGTCTTCTTGGAAGGTCAGAGAATCTGGGAAGAACTTTTTCAGTATCTGATTTCCAGTATGGTTCCAGATCAGATTCTGCCAATGAGAAAAATTCAAAGATTCTGAAAACTGAATAAATAGAAAAGGCATCATTCTCTGAACTCATCTGCAAGCACCACATTTGCATACAGTGAGTCAGTCATTCCTGCTTTGATGCTGCAAAGTGTTAAATGTGACGCTGTCTCACCAACCCAACAACTCCACTCCCACCACTAACTAAAATTCTAGAGTTTCACAGATGTGTGATTGGGAGTTCCAGAATATATGCTATTTATAATGCTCATATTTGTTCCAGAAAATATGCTATCTAAAATGTTTGCCTTTGTTTTCCTCAAAGACGTTCTAATGGCGTGTAAGTCAATCTTCAATTACCTGCATTACAACACTGTCCTCTTGGAAAACTTAAAGTGGATTCCATTTCCCTTACCAAATCTCAGCTGAAGCATCTGCAAAGAGCATTCCAGGCTGAGAAAAGTGATTTCCAAACCACCCTGGAATGAGGAATGCACAAATTAAGTTTGTTTCATTTACCTTTTTACTTGTCCTTAAATGAATTTTAAGTATCACAGCTTTCTTGAAGATGTTCTATAAAACATTTCCTAATGCAGGCTGGATTGTAATGATAGAACCTATACTAAAATTCTGTGCCTCTTATAAAATAATTCTGTTTTAATCAAGCCAGTTGCCTACAATGTTGGAATCACTTTCCGTGACACAAAGTCACTTCTTATGCCTCACTGTGAGGACGAAGTCTCTTGATTCTAGTTAATAGATGACTTATTTTAGGCTTGAATGAGCCAACTGAACTGACATTTTGTATTTTCTTAAAATGGCACCATGATCTTCTTTATCAGTATTTTGAGTATACTAGATTATTCCAGACACTAAAGTCTGATTGTACTAAAACATGAAGTTTATTGTCCCTAATGGCCAATGAAATGATTTGTTAGTATTTGAATTTTAGCCCAACACTTGTTATGCTACAGGAATTTTTTTTTTATTTAGTTGATATAGCCAGAATATTACTTAGTCCTCTAATTGTATATAATTTCAGTACCTGTGTTACTGATGTTGTCAATTGTGTATGAGTAGACATTGGAGGCATAAACATAGCAAATTACTCTCTTAATATGTACAGTGCTACTTCAGAACTCTCTATAGGCTTTAGAAAAATTAAGACACCAGCAGAATTCAAGTTGCAGTTAATAGGTTTACCTAGGTGTCAGAGAGTTCAGAATTCTTAGAATTACATATCCTTGTCAATAATTAGTGTAAATGTTACTGATTGTTCATTCATTATCTGGGAATCATGCGAAAATACGTTTTCCTATTGAATGCAATGCTTTATAATCATTGTGTATGAAAAATCTCTGCTTTCAGACTCACTAGGGATCAAGCATAAGGTAGTTAAAATTTCACTGCACTTAAACGTTGAAGACCTTATCTGGTAAAGAAATAAAAGATAATTCTTAATAATCAACATTTTCTCTACAAATTAATGCATCTGACATAGCTTGCTCTTGGACAGAAATTTAATTGAATTTGAAGCCATTGAGGACCAGGGGGAGATTCTAATTTATATCCTAGAGCCAGTTTGCTCAGACTAGAGCACCCAACAGATTGATACTCAGGAGACAAGAGATGGTTCTATGACTACTTACAAGAAATCAACCTAAAACATGCCCATGCTGTTGGGAATTGTAACCTGCAATTATATTCCAATATTGAAATACTTGTTTTTACTACAATCATCACATCATTTCTCCATTAACTATTTGGTAGATAATATTATTTATGAGATCCTTCCAGTGTCTAATGACACAAATTCCTGTCTGTCTTGAGTTGCCCAGTCAGATCTTCTACTACTTCTTTTAGGCACTGTAGACTCCAAACAAATGAATTACCACATAAATGATTTCCCATGTTCTTAGTTATGCTTATTTTGCTCCTAATACCTAGAATAATATTTTCTGTTTCATTTCTGCTTATTAAACTTTGTCATTTTCAAGAATCCTGATTCAAATGTTATTTCCTCTGTTCAAACTTTTTCTATTTTCTCTGTTTCCTTAATAATTGGTAAAGCACTTACTATACCTTTAATATATCTTGCTTTGTGTTATTTGTACAAAAATCAATACCATCCTCAGTAGGCCATAATCTACCTTTAAACGTGAAGGTTGTGTTTCATATATTTGTGCTTTATAGTATACTAGTATACAATATACTTTTTTATTATTTTATTTTTATTGACAGATAAAATTGTGTTGATTTAATGAAAAAATATGAAGTTTTGGATATGTATATACATTGTGCATTGAATACATCTAGCTAATTACCACATGCATACCTCACATAGTTATGTTTGTGGCGAGAACACTTAACATTCACTCTTTTCAAACTTTTCAAGAAAGTGATATAATGCGTTCAACTACAATCACCATGTTTTATGTTTTATGCTCAGAACCCATATCAGGGTTGGATGAGGACCCCATGAAGTAGATTCCATAAATGTGCTTTGCTGTGGTCATCTTGAGATGAGGACCATAGGATGCCTTGGACCCAAACTAGGACACTGACTGTCTGCTGTGCTCATGCCCTCGGGAAAAGCATAGAGCAATCAAAGAACATAAGCCCCTTCCTCCCATGTGACCTGGTTATCTCTTTAGGCAAGGGGAAGTAGAAGTGATTATGGGGATGGCACAAGTAAAGTGAGGTTAATGAGACTTGGGAAGTAGGTGGCAGACAGCAGGCAGTCAAGAGCCCATCCTGGGAAACCACAAGAGGGGATATTATGCTCCTGCAAGACAAGGATGCAAGCTTCAGGGAATGCTCACTGTCCCATCAAAATTCGCTTTCAAATCTCAAGACATTAAAATCAAAGCATAAGACTTTTTAGAGTGCTGGATTCTGGGTGATCACACAGGCACCTACTCTGAAGTTGGCCTTGTATTAGATATGAAGTAAATAATATCACTTAGATAAGTGGGACCATTTTTTACTTACATAGTTTGTAGAACGTTACCTTATCTTAATTTCTAACCCTCTCTCTCACTCTCTCTCTCCACATATATATGTATATATATATGTGTGTGTGTTTGTGTGTGTGTGTATGCACATATATATTAAAATACAAAAATGTTTACACTTGAGGTAGTTGCATATTTTTACAGTTCTTTTAAATTTGGGTGTAATATAAGAAAGATTCATCATCTACAATTACAATATATTGATTCAGAATGCAAGAATGATGGAAAATCAACATATTAAAACAGAAATACTATCATAACTTCATTAGTACATCATTTTAATAATGACAATACAATGATCAAAATAAAATATGAATTAAAGGGCTTTGTAATTATTGAAATTTTGTTCATAGTCTTAGCACTAACTCATTTTAGCCATTAGCTGCCTTAGGTCTAATAAAAAACAGTAATTTTTTTCAAATATTTTTGAAGCATATCCTGAAATAAATACACAGTGTGCAAAGAAAAAAATATGGACTCATTTGTAAAGAGGCAAAAATGAAAAGTTATTTATGCAGTGGCTCACACCTGTAATCTCAATGCTTTGGGAAGTGGAAGTGAGAAGATTGCCTGAGCCCAGGGGTTTGAGACGAGTCTTGGCAACTTGGTGAGCTCTCATCTCTTCAGTAAATCAAAATTAGTGGACATGGTAGCATGCGCTTGTAATTCCAGTTATTTGGGGAGCTGGAGTGGAAAGATCACCTGAGCCCAGCAAGTTGAGGCTGCAGTGGCCATAAGCATGCCACTACATGCTGGGCCTGGACAACAGAGTGAGACTCTGACTCAACATAAATAAATCAATAAAAATTTAAAAAGAAAGAAAATACTAGGTATCAAAAGTAACAGAAGACATGGTGTGGTACCTCACACCTGTAATCCCAGCACTTTGGGAAGCTGAAGCAAAAGGATTACTTCAGTCCAGGAATTCAAGAGCAGCTTGGGCAACATAGTGAGACCCACATCTGTACAAAAAAATTTTAAAAATTAGCCAGATATGTTGACACATGTCTGTAGTCCTAGCTACCTGGTAGGTTGAGGCAGAAGAATCATCTGAGCCCAGAAGTTCAAGGCTTTTATGAACTCCTGTGTCCCAGCCTGGGTAACAAATCCAGACCCAGATTCAAAAAAAAGAAAGGAAAAAAAAAACAGGATATATAGGTCAATTATTTTTTGTCACTAACTATGCTGAGTTAACACACAACACTTATGCACATCAAGTATAAACATGGGAACAAATTTGTATTATATGTATAATATATAATACATATTTATTATGTAGCATATATAATATATGAAGAAAATTATAGAAAATTAAAACAGGTAAGATTTGCCAGACAGTTAAATTTGACTCTCTATATTCTACACAAATCTCATTGCCTAATTGACTATGACAGAATAAATATGGCCCACATGGCCCTTTGTTCAATATTAATTTCAGAGTGCTGTAAAATCACTAGTAGCAATGTTGCATTCTATATTCCTTATGCTCTGATGTATTGTCCCATTGCATGAAACTTTATTCTATGGTTGAATGTTCTGCTAGTTATATTTTATTGTTTATATATATTAAAATTTAATGTGTTTATTGTTTTGATGTTACACTCTAATCAAAATTTTATTTCACAGTAAGTTTTCTATTTTTCAAAAAGCAATAATATTAAAGCTATTAAACTTTAAAGCTATTAAGCTTATTATTTGGGGTTATTTTAGAATATAGCTACCATAGTTATTATGAATATGTGATTTATTGAGGACCAGTATATTCTTTAAAATGCAATATAAGAATTTCTGAGAAAGAAATCTAAATACATTATGTATAAATTTATGCCTTTGCCATTGATGATTAACTATTCTTTTCTTCTAAAAGTTTATTGATTTAAATCAGTTAATCAGGAAAAATAAATAATCTAAAGAAATTGATGTATAAGGATCCCAATTAATAATCTCTTTCAATTATTCATCTAAAAATTAAATATATTGAATACTATATATACCAAGAATGTCTAAATACTGAAAATACAAAGTCAAAAAACATGAATTAATCACAAGTCAATTAACAATTACACAATAGTGTACAGTAAGAGCACATTTCATATTTGAGTAGGGTCACCTGACAGTGACTTTAAGGTTAGGAAGGAAAAAATTATACTTATAATAAAATTGCAATTATGTCCACTAGATAAGAAAGAGTTAAGGATATTATGACTGCTTTATCAATCCTAAAATAAAATATATTTAAAATTATTTATTTTCAGCAAGGGAAAAAAGTAAACATAAATAAATAAACGTTGCATAAAAACAACTTCTATTCGTTTGACATCCACATCTGTAATGCTCAATGTGAGTGAAATGTGACCTCTGAATTGCCTCTCTACTGATGGACAATGTTGATTTAACTGAATTGACCAGCTAGGTAGCTGCAGAAGGCTGACATTACTTGCTATTTATTACACGTTTTTAGATTTCATGGTGTAGGTCGTTTGCAAAAAAACTGTCATATTTTTGTTTTTAGTAAATTGCATTCTTGAATATATAGTCTTTCTACAAAATCTAGTTTGTTTTACGATTAGTTGAACCCTGAGGGCAGTATATATTTTTATTTGATTAAGGATTAGGAAAGATGTGGATAAAGTTTCTTAGCTTGTTTAAAACTCTATCAGATGTATCACTGAAGAAAATGTTCTTTTAAAAAAAAGTTACTAAAGGATTTGTATTTTTAAAGCTGCTTTTATTTGTTTGTATCTCTTCATAAAGAAATGGCTCCCAGCTGAATTCCTCTAAGATTGAATGCTGGAAGGTCTTCTCAGGATCAATGCAAAATCTCTATTTAGAAGATAGTATGTCCGATAAATCAAATTGATCCCGAAAAAATGAATGTATTCTCATTACAGTGCAGTGACCCTCCCTCAAGTGTTGGTTAGCAGATCGTCCACTGAAATGAACAGGAGCCTAGACTCATGCAGAAATACTTACTGCTGCACTGAGAGATGAAAGCAAGGAAGATCTGTTCCTTCATTTTACCCAGAGACCTCAGATAACTCATTAGAATTTCCTTGGCTTTTTATTTTAGGTATCTTCCTGATACCCAGGCTTGCTGTTTTATAAATCCCACTTCTTCTCTATTCCCAGATTCATTAGACTCTGAGATGTTTTCAAACTAAAGAATGAAGAAAGTCTTGGGAAGAATATACATTTTCTGCACTTAGCTATTTTTTATCTTCATGTGTTGCACACTGAACCGATATTAAGCTAAGAAAAATGCAGGTGAGAACACTTCTTTTTAAATATATGCTAATGACTGCAGTTTGGCCCCAAATGTGGTGCTGCTTCTGTATAACACTTTGTTGCTGCTGGGAAAATTTTCTCCTAAGTAGTTTTATAGTTAATTATTATCCTCTTCATACCTTAATTTGGATTCTATACTACCATTCAACACCTTTTCAGGCTTCCAGTGCTTAGCAAACTAGTTCATAGTTTTATTGCCCACACAGAAAAGATTTAGAAAAGAAATTAAGAACCATTTCTTTTCAGATTTGATGTTCATGCCTTGGAAAACATTTCAGAGAACATTAGAATTTCTAATTGATTGTTATATTACCTTGAAAATTGGGAATGTTAAATAGAAGCTGGGAGTTTGAACTAAATGGAAAGAGTGACTATAATCTAAAAATTTAATGATGGTTGGTCTAACCTCAACCAATTTGAAATGAATGAATAAAAATTTTCAACATGAAAAATTACTATAACAACTTTTAGTTATGGAACTTGAGGTTGGTGTTAAATGTCCACTTAATATTTATTGTTAGACCTAAGATAAATCTATATAAATATACAGATAGAAATAAATTAATAATATAATATATATTAAGTATTTATTTAATATTCATTGTTAGACCTAAGATAAATCTATATGAATATATAGATCTATATATAGTCCACGTTTACTTGCTTTCTTCTGTACCTTGTTTTTTTTTTAGTGTTACAATTAAACTGGGAATGAAGTAGCCTCAGGGAATCCATGATTAGAATTGTTTACAATTGTCTTTATAGTAGTTATGGCATGATGAATCCACCAATCTGTGGATTAATTTTTAAACTTTCTTTATAAGGTAACTCTGCCATTTATTAGTCATGTGTCACAAAAGATATCTAATCTCTCTGGGCTTCTTGTTTCTTTTGTATTAAATGGAGAGAGGAGGAGGAATGTGAGTGAAAGGAAGGCTCCTTTCAAATATTCAAATATTAAATTTTCATTATTGGGTATAAGTTATCACTCTTGTGCTTTGATTATTTTCTGATACATTTTTGTGTGGTTGATGACTTCTAGCAAAAAGAATAATGCCTTCCATGTATTATATTTTTAAGAACTGGATATTGAAGATGTTTGTGTCTTCTGGAGACAGAGTGAAGAAATAATAAAATGTCATTTCTCATAAAAACACAAGGTTTGCTTGGGTATGGTCACTCAGAATCTGTAATCCCAGCGTTTTGGGAGGCAGAGGCAGGAGGATCACTCAAGCTCAGAAGTTTGAGACAGCCTAGCCAACACAGCAAGAATTCGTCTCTACAAAAAAAATCAGAAAAATAACTGAACTTGTTGGCAGCAACTACTCAGGAGGTGGAGGCAGAAAGATTGTCTGAGCTCAAGAGATAGAGGCTTCAGTGAACTGTGATCATGCTGCTGAACTCCTAGGTGACAAAGTGAGATCTTGACTTAAAAAAAAAGTTTGAGTACAGAGGGACCCATGTTCCTAACCTAATTACTCCATGATGTAGAATATGACTCTGTCAACCTCTAAGGCAATGAATCTTCCTCTCTTCCTTATTAAAATCTGCTTCAATAGCTTATTTCTAGATTGGACAAAAACAATGCAAATTCTTATTTAAGACTAATAGAACAGTTAATAGGATATATGGACCAAATTGTGAGTTTATTATTTTTAAAATATCTTGTGGGTATTGATATATTTCTAGAGATTGGAAACATATAGGTAAATAAGTCATGAGGCTTACTAAAAGTAATAGAAGTCTAGTTGGTGTGAAAGAAAACATCTAAATTTAAATTGATATGATATATGAAATCATGAAGTCATACATAAAATATATCAGCAGTATGCTAAGCAAAAGGGAAAGTATCCAAAAATTCCAACTAGCACTTCTTCTTAGGTGATCCAACATTTTGAAGGCACTGTGTCAAAAGATGAAAAATAACAGATGCTGGTAAGAATGCAGAGAAAAGGGAATTCTCATACACTGTTGGTCAGATGTAAATTAGTACAGCCATTACAGAGAGCAATATAGAGGTGTCTCAAAAAGATAAAAATAGAACTTCACTTGATCCAGCAACGTAGTTCCTACTGGCTATAATATTAATACTTTCTCTCTGCCATTTTATAATACTCAATAACACTCGTACTACATAGTGAAGGAAACATTTGAAGATCTTCAGTTATTTGAATTTTATAAGTGCCAGGGTAGGTACCTATAGTAATGTCAAAGCTATTTTAACTTAATTCATCAGTATCTTTCAACATAACCAGAAACCAAAACAAATGTTTACTTTAAGGAGGATTGTTAAATATATCACATTAGTATTTTATTTCAGTACTACACATAAATGGAAGGTAGCTTAGATTACCATTCTGTAAACCAAGGAATCTTCTAAGCCTAGCAGCTAAAGAGCTCATTAACAAATTTTCAGATAAGCTATTAAAAACTGCTCATTTTCTACCGACAACGGTGAATAGTTCTGTTGAATAAATATAAAATTAAATAAAATCTTAACCAAACATTCTATTTAATTTTTCCAAGGCAAGCCTACATACAAGTCTTTAGCACATTTTAAAAAAATCTAAATACTAAATAATCACATGAAAGTGTTTAAATAATATTTTTTCAGTGACATTTAAAACTTTCATCTTATATCATCATACATAGGCCCTTAAGTGACATAAGAACTTGTTTTGATAGGTGCAAAATAAAATCTACTTTATTTAGCTAACTAATCAAGTAAGTGACTTTTAATTTGACGCAGCTATACATACAGTGAACACCCCACATCACAGAACAGTTAATGCCACCTTTTATCCTTTATCATTTTCTTTATGAGCTAAGGGATTGTTCATTCAGATTCTTCTAATCCTCATAATACCTGGGCTATTATTACAAATCCTTGCTGTGCAGATAGCATCCAATTTCTTATGAATCTCATGAGTATTAACGATATCTTGTTAAATGAAAATGGAGGTATTACATCTTGCCTGGAATTTCATTTGCAATTCAATAGTTTAAGTGCTAACATAAAGAGAAGGCTCACTTGAAATGCACTCTCGTGATGTTTTTTTTTTTCCCCTCTATCTCTCTGTAGATATGCTACATTTAGAAAACGATTTCTCATTTAATATGCAAGCACCAGAAACATATTACATTTAAGCCCTTTTCCTCCTCATAGGCAAGACTGAATAAACCACAGTGGAGAGGGAAGTAGAGAGGGATTGATGGAAGTGGACATTCTAAGAGATGTACAAATCTGCAATCAGTACATTGAAAAATGTAGAGTATATTGGTAAAGATAAGTTTACTTAAAATAGCCTAAGTACTTGCTCATGGTTATGAACATATATTATTATAAGCACATGTAAATATACTGCTATTACCAGACACAGAGAATTAGGTTTGAAGCCTGTACAATTATCTATCCAGAGAACCCATGACAGCATCATAAAAGTCTATCATCATCTCTTTCGGTGCCACTTTGGGGCCTTAAAAACTAGATTTTGCGGGGAAGGGGCAAGATGGCGACGGGGCAACCCGGTGTCTGAAGCCCTCTACAAGGGAGGTCTGCAGTGGGTCTCTGACTCTCGCCCCGGGAGGCTGGGGACCCCAGCATTGCAGCC
>NW_007246385.1:0-13351 GCF_000164805.1 Carlito syrichta | reverse complement strand
AAATCAGCCGGGCGTTGTAGCACATGCCTGTAATTCCGGCTACTCGGAAGGCTGAAGCGGAAGGATCACTGGAGCCCAGCAGGTCGAGGCTGTGGTGGCCGGGAGCGGCCACTGCACTCCAGTCTGGGCGACAGAGTGAGACTCCAACTCAAAAAAAAAAAAATATGTGTCCAAATGTCTAAATATATAAAATATTACACTTAAAAAATCTCCTTTTCACACTCCTATATATTTATGCTATTCCAACTCATTCTCACAAATAAAAAACATACAGTACTTACTGATTGCTATTGACTGAATTTTGATCACCAAAACTTTATGTTGACACCCTAAATCCCAATGTGACTGAATTTGGAGATGGAGTCTTACAGACTAAATTAGGTCATATGTCCTTATCAAAAGAGGATATTAGGACACAGACAACACAGAATGTAAAAAGAGCAGGTGAGGACACAGTGAGAAGATGATCATCTACAAGCCAGGAGAAACTAAACTCTTGACCTTGATCTTGGTCTTCCAACCTCAATATCTGTTTGAAAATATATTTCTGTGTTTAAGTCACACAGCCTGTAGTATTTGCTTATGACAGTCTTAGCAAACCAATACACAGGTTTGTCATATTATTACTACTGCTATTAATATTATCATCATCATCATCATCATCATCATCATCATCATCATTATTGCCTACGTAAGCTCCAGCTGGAAGTTCTCTTTTGGCAGAAATGGGTTGTATCAGGATTGCCAGTGACCTGTTTTCTGTAGCAGAATCACATGGCTTCCCATTGTCTGAACCCAGCGCCTATTCCCACCTTATCCCAACCTACCAGAGTTGCCTTTCCTTCCTGTCCTCTCCTTCTGGTCAAGTTCATGCCATTGCCTTACACAAACAACACATAATCACAATTCAGGGTGACAGATGTTGGGAGGAAGCAGGAAGCCGCTCCGGCTGTCAAGGCCTGAGCATTGCTGAGGGGACATGTCCTCCACCCAACGAGGGCAGTGTGTTCCTTACTCCAAGATCCTGAGGAATTGTCCCCACAGGTCTGTGTGGACCCTGTTCCTGCTCAGAAATCTTAGATCTGCCCAAGAGGCTTCTTCTTCCATCTTCATTACCTCAGATGATGATGCTCACACTCACTTCCAGTCTTCCACATGACAGTCACACTCTGAACCCTGAGGACTTTCCTTCTGAGCCAGGACATACATCCCACATCTATCACTGTAGCTTTGGGAAGCTAGGCAATGCTATAGCAGTCAGTGAAATATTTCTGATGTCCACCAGTGTCCCTGTACCACTTCCTGTTTAATCTTCCTGGGGTCTCAAGCCTGAACTGACTCAGACTAGAGAACAGACTGAGAGGTCTGTTCAGCACAGAGCAGCCTTGCTGGGACTGTGATGCCATCAGTTGGACAAGGGCTGGAGAGATACAGTCTGGGTCATCCTAAAGGACTAGGTCTTAGCTGAACAAGACATATCTTCACTAGACCCACTGATAAGACAATGGGACTGGGAAAAAAAAGACAAATTCTAGTCAATGTGCCAACAGCTACCTTGATGTTCCATTGTTCTTTCCTTATTTATATTCCCTCATACCAACTTTTGTTTGTACAAAAATGATATAACCACATTACAGAAATGTGAAGAAAAATAAGATGTCAGAATAAAAAGAAAATACATTGAAAATAAAAATGGTAAAATTTTTTCAATCTAATGCAATTAAGTTCATCACAGTGCCTTGAGTATAAATATCCTCATTAATGAAGGAAATCGCAAATTTGGTAATAACACCGAAAAGAAAAAAACAGCAAAATACTTCTAACAACTTTCTTACTCCTCCAACCACTCCCTTCACAAGTCATTTCTACCAGGACATCTGTGGTTGAACGTATTGCTGCTACAAATAATTCTATTTTTCATGAATATAGCAGATAGCCGCAAAACTTCTTCAATGTATTAGCAAATAACATCCATGTTATATCAAAAAATATTCACTTTGAACACCAGGGAGACTTTGGACTGAGGTTAAGATTATTTTTGCAATCTCTGTGTAATGATAAAAATATAATTTGAGGGAACAGATATGAAGTGGGGTTGAGCCATAGTCAGACACTAAGAAATGTAGGACTGAGGTCACTAGTGGCTTGTAGGGTATTGAGTGGGTTTCTATCCCTCTGTTTCTCAGTCCCCATTTAGTCATGTGTCTGTGGGAGGACCAGACATCTGCCTCTCTCAAGGTCTTTCCCAGGGACAGCAGGGTGAACACTGGGGCAGAAAGAGAGAGGAAGCTGATTTACATGAAGAACCTTCTCCTCCTGCTGGGTCTGAGGAGGGATGAAAAGGCCCCCCAAAAACCAAATTCTGGCTGATGAGCCTGAGACACTGAGCCCTTGTGAGTGTCCCCACTATGGCCTGGACAACACTTCTTCTCAATTTCCTTGCTTACAGCTCAGGTCAGGAGAAAAAAGTTTGTGTCTGTGGGGATCTGTACAATGCAGAAGACAGGGAAACCCTCATCTTCCTAATCAAAACTTTGTCTTTCCTATTGCTTTAAGGAGTGCATTCTCAGACTGTGGTGACCCAGGAGCCATCACTCTCTGTGTCTCCAGAAGAGACAGTCACATTCACCTGTGACCTGAACTCTGGGTCTGGTTCTGTGAGTCACTATCCCAGCCAGTATCAGCAAACACCAGGACAAGCTCCACACGTACTTATCTACAGAACAAACAACTGCCCCTCCAGGGTCCCTGATCGCTTCACAGACTCCATCCTTGGAAACAAGTCAGTCCTCACCATCACAAGGGCTCAGACCGGATGAATCTGATTATTACTGTATGGTGTACATGGGTAGTGGCATTTACACAGTGAGTTAAACCCATGAGGAAGTGCAACAAAATGTTCTTCTTCTTCTCAGAATGCCTGAGTCTTCAACAGCAAAAGAGAGACAATGAGATGGAGACAAAGGTAGGCACTACAGTGGGGAAGGAATCTCCATGGCTTTATTCTCCTGTCCAGTGGTTTACTGCCAGGTGCCTTATACAGTCTTTCCCAGAACGTTTCTCTCTCTCCAGTGTGACTCCTCCATGACTGGGCTTCTCCACTCTGCCGAGAGTCATGAGGGGAGGAGACTCTGCTACAAAATATATAACACACCAGTGAGACTCATTACTACCAGGAAGACTGCTTTTAAAAGAAGCATTCACTGCTGTATCCTTCATTAGTCTGACTATGGAGACCAAGTATTTTGTTTAATATTGAAATGATATCATTACTTGGGAGATGGTTAAAAATGCAATTTGCTCAGATGCCATACTAAACCAGAGATTGCTTCAGTACCCAAAACTCTGTTCCAGCAAGTTCTCCCAGAGAGTTTTGTGAATATTAATGTTTGAAAGATAACTCTACTCTTATTATTATGAAATTATTTTGAGAATTCCTGCTTAAAATGCAGTCAGGGTAATATTCTCTGACTCAGTCACTCATAATTTTCTATTCAAAATTCAAGAAAACACAGAAACAATATTTTAGATGAAGATTCACTCCATCATCCAGGTTGGAATGCAGTGGCACACTCATGGGATCAACCTGCTTGACTCAGGCAGTACTTCTGCCTCAGCCTTCCAACTAGCTGGAAATACAGGCATGAAGAAACAATTTTAAAATCACAATCAAGTACTAAAAACTATAATTTAAACAATTTTAAAATTGCAATACAGTGATTAAGACTATAATTTCATTTTGAACTATAGCCTGAAGATGAGACAAATTATCACAAGTATAAGTAATCTAAGTAGCAGTTAACAACGCATAAATATTTGTTATTAGAAACCTACCATGTAGTATGGGTTTCCAGATATGCTCTTACCACCCACGGAGCTAACCCACTTGATACCACGTATGAAGATGCAGAGCTGAAAGCTACCTCACTACATGAACACCCAAAAACATTCTCTAAGTGGAGGAACAGTGTCAGAGTACATGGTTTGATTTCTTTTGTGTTGTCTTTATATAAAATGATATTAGAGAAGTATTAAGATGAAGCAATATAAAATTTTGAAGAGAAAGCTTTACAGATGAATTCTGGGTCACGGTGACAGGTAAAGAACAACAAGCAGCTGGCTGGTGACAAGATGGCGACAGCATAGGTGAATTGGTAAGATTCTCAGAACATGAGTTCCCAAAAAGGCTATTACTTCTCTTCCCCCATAGTCCAGCCCACCACCATCTGTGCTGGTGCAAGACCCAGGGACCTTCGGTCCCATGCAGGGCCAGATATTGCGGCCCCCTGCTGCTGCTGTTCCACTGCATGTGTGGGAGTCTCGTGTCCCAGCCCCTCCAGCTCCCACCCCAGCTAGATCGTCTCCAGCCCGGCACCTGGCACCAAACCACCGGTCACACAGGGAGGCTCTGGGCACCTGCCCCTCAGTGACAGCGGTCCCATTCCTGGCTGAAGTACCCTGTGGGGGGCCCAGGGCCACTCTCGCTGCTCACCACTTGCCCTTTGGAGCTTTGGAGCTCTGGAACTCTGGGCCCACCCTGGCTGAGGCACTCAGCACAAGACCCCAAGCTGGGGGACTCAGGCAAGTGGAGAAAAACAGATCTGCATAAACAGCCTCACCATTCTCAAGGCAGGGACTTCCATTGCCCCACCCACCTATCAGCAAACTTTACCTCAGTTCCTAAGGCCAGATATTGTGGCCCCCGGCTGCTGCTGTTCCAATGCGTGTGTGGGAGTCTCTGGTCCCAGCCCCCTCCCATCTCCCTCCCTGGCTACATCGTCTCCAGCCCGGCACCAGGCACCAAGCCGCCGGTCACTCAGAGAGGATCTGGGCAACCGCCCCTCAGAGACACCTGTCCCATTCCTGGCTGAAGTACCCTGTGGGGGGCCCAGGGCCACTCTCACCACCCACCACCTGCTCTTTGGAGCTTTGGAGCTCTGGAACTCCGGGCCCACCCTGGCTGAGACACTCAGCACAAGAACCCAAGCTGGGGGACCCAGACAAGTGGAGAAAAACAGATCTGCATAAATTGCATCACTATTCTCTAGGCAGAGACTTCCATTGCCCCGCTCACCTATCAACAAACTTTACCTCAGTTTCTAAGGCAATGACACAACAGGAGACAAAGCCCCACCCCTACGCTGCAACAAAAAACATAGGGGAGAGGCTGGAATCGGAGATCAGAGAAGTGACTAGTCTGATGGCTTATTTTGACTCATGATTTTATCATTGTAACTGTTGGTTTTGATCACGTTTGTTGTTTACCTTCTGACTTGCACTGTTTCTTGATTTTATTGGCCTGTCTCTGTGTAGCTATCAGTACTCTTTAGGGACTCTTTCTTACATGTCTTTCTTCACTTCTACCCGGCCTTGTGTCTCTTTCTCACCTAATAGTTGGTATGTATATCTGTTTTTCCTCTCACTCTTCTCTCTTTCTAACTCCCTATTGACCCCCCTTCCTCCATTATTTTCCTCTTTTATACCCCCCTTTTTAATCTAGGGACCAAGACTACATACTGCTGAATAGACAGATTGTAAGGCAGAAGGAAATAGGTTCCAGTGTGCTCGTACACCTGTTCGTGGATGCTAGAATCAGCATTCTGGATCACAGCTTCCCTCTCAATTAAATCTCAAGACTGCAAAAAGTACAGATTGCAGCCTATGCTCCCACCTGAAAAGTGAACAAAGTCCAGAAAACCCTCATAAGGAAGAACAAGATATTGCAGAAGAGAAATAAAAGCAACCCCACCTTCCGTCAAAAACAGAATTGAAGAAGGGGAGGGAAAGGAGGAGAGAAAAAAATCTACACAAATGAAGAAAAACCAAAAATAAAGTATGGTTCTCTCCAAGACCCCTGGGAGAGCAGACACTGAGAAAACTGACATTGGAAGGCCAACATTGAAAAGCCCCAGAATGAAGGATCTCAAACTACAACGTAGATATCAAGACAATAATGGAGAGATTAAAGAGAATTGAGGAGACACAAGAAGAAACTAGGAAGGAGCTGATATCTGAGATAACAGTATGAAAGAATACTGTGAATGAAATAAATAACAAACTGATAAGCATGGAAAGCAGAATTACCCAAGCAGAAGAAAGAATCTCAGAGTTTGAGGACAAAATATAGAAATAACCCAAACTCTTAAAAACACAGAAAATAAGCTCAAAAAGACAGAACGAAACCTTCAAAACATAAGTGATTACCTCAAGAGGCCTAATCTAAGAGTAATCAGACTCCCTGAGGCAGAAAGAGAGACAGAGAACACATTGGAACAAACTTTCCATGAGATCATTCAAGAAAACTTCCCTTATCTAATCAGTGATGCAAAAATTCAAACACAAGAGATTCAGAGTACCCCTGCAAGACAACAAAGGAGAAGACCAAGTCGTAGACACATAATAATTCGCCTAAACAAAGTAAGCATAAAAGAAAAAATCCTAAAGGCAGAAAGAGAAATAGGCCACATCACAAACAATGGAGGACCAATCAGAATAGCAGCAGATTTATCTACAGAAAACTGGCAGGTTAGGAGAGCTTGGAGCCCTATCTTCAAAGTCCTAAAACATAAACAATTTCAACCAAGAATACCCTACCCGGCCAAGCTAAGCTTCATCAGTGAGGGATAATTAAAATCTTTCCCAGATATCCAATCCCTAAGAACTTATGCTGCCACCAAATCATCTCTACATGATACACTTAAGAAAGTACTAAACACAGAAGAAAAGGAAAAATGAACAATGGTCTTCACAAGAGTACAGGGAAAAGAATAAAATATACATGAGCCAACCCCAAAACCAAAAGAAAAACAAAAAAAGTGGAAGAACAACAACTCTATAAGAACGCTATGATAGGGACAAACTCTCACATTTCAATAATTAGCCTGAATGTGAATGGACTAAATGTACCATTGAAAACACACAGAATGGCAAAATGGATAAAATATCACCAGGCAACAATATACTGACTTCAAGAGACCCATCTCACTAGAAAAGACATGCACAGACTCAAAGTAAGAGGATAGGAAATGAATTTTCAGGCGAATGGAAGACAAAAGGAAGGAGCAGTCACAATCCTAATTTCAGACAAAATACCATTTAAGCTATCAAAAATTAAAAAAGATACAGAGGGCCACTACATAATGATAAAAGGTTCACTCCCTCAACAAGAAATATCTATCCTAAACATATATGCACCCAACATTAAGTGCGCCAACTTTCATAAAGCAACTTCTAGGAAAGCTAAAGAAAGATACTGACTCTAACACCATCATAACTGGGGACTTTAATACCACACTCACAACCCTAGACAGATCATCAGGACAAAATATCAGCAAGGAGATCTGGAACCTCAATGAGACTCTGGACAAAATGGACATAATTGATACCTACAGAACACTCCATCCAAAGACCACAGAATACACATTCTACTCATCACTGCATGGAACATATTCTAAGATCGATCACATAATTGGACACAAATCAAGCATAAGCAAATTTAGAAGGACTGAAATTCTACCATGCACCTTCTCAGACCACAGAGGAATAAAAATAAACATTGACACCAACAAGGTTCCCCAAAACCCACAAAGACATGGACACTAAACAGCATGATGCTAAACAACTCCTGGGTCAATGATGAAATCAAAACAGAGATCAAAAGATACGTGGAAACAAATGAAAATGAAGAAACATCTTACCAAAATCTCTGGGACGCCTTGAAAGCTGTAGTAAGAGGGGAATTTATATCCCTACAAACACACATGAGGAAAACGGAAGGAACACAAATTAACAAACTAACAAGCCACCTAAAGAAGCTGGAAAAGCAAGACCACAAAAAGCCTAATTTCAGCAGAAGAATTCAGGTCACCAAAATAAAAGCCCAAATTCAGGACATAGAAGACAAAAAGATAATACAAAAAATAAATGAAACAAAAAGCTGGTTCTTCAAAAGGATAAACAAGATCAATGGTCCCCTAGCTAGACTGACCAAGAAAAAAGAGAAAAAACACAAATAAGCACAATCAGAAACACAAAAGATGAAGTCACATCTGACCCTGAAGAAATACAAAAGGTCACTAGAGACTACTGCGTACACTTGTATGGAAACAAACTTGAAAACCTTAAGGAAATAGAGGACTTTGTGACATCACACAACCTACCTAGGTTGGAACAAGAAGAAATTGAGATCCTAAATAGACCAATAACAATCAAGGAAATCAGCCGGGCTCAGTGGCTCAGCCTGTAATCCCACGTGTTCGAGACCCGCCTGGGCAGTGAGAACTCATCTCTACAATAAATAAAAAATCACCCGGGCATGGTAGCGCATGCCTGTAATTCCAGCTACTTGGAAGGCTGAGGCGGAAGGATCGCCAGAGCCCAGCAGGTGAGCCTACGGTGGCCGGGAGCAGCCACTGCAATTCAGTCTGGGCGACTGAATGAGACTCCAACACACACCAAAAAAAACAATCAAAGAAATCAACTACGTAATAAGAAAACTTCCTACAAAAAAAAGCCCTGGTCCAGATGGCTTTCCAGCAGAATCCTACAAGACATTTAAGGAGGAGCTGATACCAACCTACTGTAGGTATTCCAGGCAATTGAAAAAGATGGAGCTCTCCCCAAATCATTTTACAAAGCCAACATCACATTGATACCCAAGCCAGGTAAAGATCCAACAAAGAAAGAGAACTACAGGCCCATATCTTTGATGAACATAGATGATAAAATTCTCAACAAGATCCTAGCTAACTGAATTCAGCAATACATCTCAAAAATCATCCATCATGACCAGCTAGACTACATTCCTGGCATGCAAGCCTGGTTCAACATTCGTAAAACCATAAATGTAATTAAATACATCAACAGATGTCAAAACAAAAACCACATGATTATATCATCAGATGCAGAAAAAGCTTTTGATAAAATCCAGCACCCCTTCTTGATAAAAACTCTTGAACATCTAAGCATACGGGGAACATACCTCAAAATAGCAAAAGCCATCTACGAGAAACCCACAGCCAGCATACTCCTAAATGGACAAAAATTGGAACCATTTCCCCTGAAAACTGGAACAAGACAAGGATGCTCACTCTCACCCCTCCTGTTCAACATAGTATTGGAAATACTGGCTCAAGCAATCAGAGAAGAGGAGACAATCAGGTGTATCCAAATAGGAAAAGAGGAAGTCAGTTTATCTCTCTTTGCAGATGATATGATTCTGTACCTTGAAAACCCAAGAGAATACGTCAAAAACCTCCTTACACTGATAAAGGCCTTTGGTAAAATCTCAAGATACAAAATAAATGTACAAAAGACAATTGTATTTCTCTACACCAATAATAAACAAACAGAAACCCAAATAAAAAACACAATTCCATTCACAATAGCCACAAAAAAAATGAAATATCTTGGCATCTTCCTAACCAGACACATGAAAGACCTTTACAATGAAAATTACAAAACACTGCTCAAAGAAATCAAAGATGACACAAACAAGTGGGAAAATATCCCATGCTCATGGATTGGAAGTATCAACATTGTGAAGATGTCTATCTTACCTAAGGCAATCTACAAATGCAATGCAATACCCATCAAATTACCACCAACATTCTTCTCAGACCTAGAAAAAACAGCACAGGAATTCATATGGAAAAACAAACATCCAAGATAGCCAGAACAATCCTCAGCAAAAAAAAAGAAAGCAGGTGGTATCACATTACCAGACTTCAAACTTTATAAAGCTACAATCATCAAAACAGCTTGGTATTGGTATAGGAACAGGCATATAGATCAATGGAATAGAATTGAGATTCCAGAAGCAAAACCTCAATTTCTCAACCAAGTCATCTTCAACAAAGCCTCCCCCACCTACTCCTGGGGAGAGGAGAACCTATTCAGTAAATAGTGCTGGGAAAACTGGCTGACCACATGCAGAATATTGAAACAGGAGCCCTATCTATCCCCATGCACAAAGGTTAACTCCAAATGGATCAGAGACCTAAATGTAAAACCTCAAACCATAAGGACCTTAGAAAGGAAGGAAATACCCTCATGGAAATTGGAACTGGCATCCAATTCCTGATCAAAACCCAAAACCTACAGGTCATAAGAGAGAAGATAGACCAGTGGGACCTTATTAAACTGACAAGCTTCTGCAAAGCCAAAGAAACCATCAAGAGAGCAGGGAGACAGCCTGCAAACTGTGAAAAAGTATTTGCCAACACCAGGTCTCACAAAGGCTTAACATCTTGGATCAACAAGGAACTCAAACGTGTTGAAAAGAAAAAAACAAACAACCCCATTATAAAATGGTCAAAAGATGTGAACAGACACTTCACAAAAGAAGACATCTGAGCAGCCAACAAATACATGAATAAACGGTCAACCTCACAATCATCAGGGAGATGCAAATCAAAACCACACTGAGATACCACCTAACTTCAGTCAGAATGGCAATTATCCACAATTCAAAATATAATAGCTGCTGGAGAGGGTGTGTCAAAAGGGAATACTTCTACACTGTTGGTGGGAGTGTAAATTAGTGCAACCTCTGTGGAAAGCAGTGTGGCAATTCCTAAAAGCTCTAAATATCAACCTTCCATATGACCCCGCAATCCCACTGCTGGGAATATATCCTGAAGAACTCAAATCTCTCTATAAAAAAGATACCTACCCACATACGTTTATCGCAGCATTGTTCACAATAGCAAGAACCTGGAAGCAGCCATGTTGCCCATCAAAAGAGGACTGGATTTTTAAAAATGTAGTACATATACACGATGGAATACTACGCAGCCATAAAAAAGAACAAAATCATGAATTTCGCAGCAACCTGGATGGAACTAGAGTCTATAATACTGAGTGATCTCTCACAGAAACAAAGATCTGAGTATCACATGTTCTCACTCATATAATGGACCTTGAACATCCAATGTAATACTAAAAGAAAATGACTGACGGTACTGGGAAACTATGTGGGGGAGCGAGATGAGATTAACAGTAGCAAATATCTGTCTGGGGACGGGGAAACTCCTCTTATCAACAGGGTGCCTGAAAGAAACGCAATTGTACACCTAACCCTTAACTGTACCCCACAACATCATAATAAAAAAAATTGATTAAAAAAAACAATAAGCAGTTAAGATGCTTACTGAGTCTTTCACGAAACAGAGGAGCTTGGGCCTGTAAAACTGTATTCAGAAGATTTCCAATAACTCCCAAGGATGCATACACCTGGGAATTCAGGCCATTTGGAAAATCTCCCAACCTCAGGAGCCTGAGCTTATGAATGCCAACCACTCTCCTCCATCAAGTCATTCTCAGCAAGTCCAATCCTCATACTAAAGCAAGACT
The DNA here is from genome assembly GCF_000164805.1 of Carlito syrichta. Taxonomy (NCBI): domain Eukaryota; kingdom Metazoa; phylum Chordata; class Mammalia; order Primates; family Tarsiidae; genus Carlito; species Carlito syrichta. The sequence goes on along the minus strand of NW_007246385.1, from coordinate 1,999 downwards.
TTCATTTCTTGAAATTGATTGTGTAGGGTAGTTTTGGAAAGGTTCTCTAGCAAGAAAGAAGAAGCATTCTATGCAAAGTATAATAGAACAAAATAATTATTAAAAAAGAAGCATGGTAAATCAGAGTGCAATTCACTCTTAAAGAATGAAAAACAATCTTTGCTAGTGGGCCTTCACTTCTCTTGTTGGACTCCTGATGACCTATACTTTGTGCTACACTAAATTAACAGTGGAAAGTTGCTAAACCATCTCCAAAGGGAGAACTACTTCCAGAACCGTGGATCTATTTCTACATTGCTGAAATACCCATGACCTGCACTCTTTGAATTTGGACTCTTCAAGAACACTGAACAAAATGACACATCTACCTTGATTTACCTGCACTCTTTGAATTTGGACTCTTCAAGAACACTGAACAAAATGACACAACATCTACCTCCTACAGCACACACAGACTGGAGGTGCCGGGGTCCTGTTGTATAAGATACAGTATGGCCTGCCTTCTTGTCTTATAGCTGAAAACAGCTGAAATGTGCATTCTGCATTCTGTTGAAACCCTCTAGTTAAAAAGTCAAATATGACAAATTCTCCAAGAACCTTCTGACTCACAAGGACAGGACAAAGAGGCCCACTACCAAGGATGCGTTAATAAATATTAAGAATCATGTGTTGACCAGACATAGAGGCTCAAGTCTGTAATCTCAAAAATATCTATAGAAAGCCTGTAATCCCAGCACTTTGGGAGGCTGAGGGAAGGGGATTGCTTCAGCCCTGGAGTTTGAGACAAGCATGGAAACTTAGTGAGAACACATTTCTACAAAAAATAAAATAAAATTTGGGGGCATTATGATACTCACTTGTAGTCACAGCTACTCAAGAAACTGACTCAGAAGGATCAATGTGTCCAGTAGTTTCAAACTTCAGTGTGCCATGATTGTGCCACTGCACTGCAGCCTGGGCCACAGAGTGAGATTCTGACTCAAAAATCATCATCATCATCATCATCATTTGTGAAGAAACAGGACATCCTTTTCATGCTTTAGCTGGATAGGACACAGAATTCCTTTACACAGCTTGTAGTTACTGAAGGTAACAGGTATTAGTTTTTCCCACCCCAACCAAGAGACCAGGGAAGAATGGGTGAGTCTCCATTCCCACACATAGCCTGCTTCAAAAGCAGGCCCTCCTCACAAGTGCCCTGAATCTGTTAACATTTCAAAGCATTTATAAGAATGGAATATGAATAATTAACTCATTATTTTAATTCTCAATGTTGCCCATGTATTAGAAATCTGTGGCTTTGAAAAAGCAGAGTACCCAACAATTTTCACCAGGTCGTTAGGAAAACGATGGTGTGGGATTCCAGCATTGGTCACATTTAATGCTCACAGAAGATTGTTTTATTTTCAAACAAAGTGTAACATCTATTTGACTATATTTTTCAATCTCTCCACATTCTACTTTGAGTCTGACCTTTTTTGTCTGAGCATAATTAGGGAAGGAGAGCTTTGATAAGTATGACTCAGGGTATCCCAGGCAAGAGGATGCAGGGGACCCAGTAAGCACTGAGCAGAGACAAGGAACCCACAGGCTCATTGGTCCACAGCTGTGATATCCCTGCTGACTCAGGACTCTTGTTGTGTCCACTGGTGTAGATGAACCAGATGAGGAAAACGGGTCAAAAGGACTGGAGAGACTACAGAAGACTGAGACCCTGCTCAAGAATGAACCAAGGCCTTAGAACAGGGATCTGCCGTCCTTCTAGGCAGAGTCAAGTCTGATGAGTCAATGCATCCTGATCCCAGTCATCTGCAGAGACTGTGAAGGCCGTGCTAAAGAGTAGATGCTAGGAAGGACTCATTATATGCCAAAACAAACACAGTCTAGTGGAAGAAATAAAGGTAACTTTTAAAAAAAATGAAATGCACCTAAAGAAAAACACTATAAGGGAGTAATTAGGAGGAAGGAAGGACTTATTTCAAATGTTTACATTAGAAGA
>NW_007246384.1:26770-28984 GCF_000164805.1 Carlito syrichta | reverse complement strand
CTCTAATGTATATACTAATTCTACAAATATATTTTTAAATCTTATAAAGAAGCTTGTATCACGTATAAGGCTCCCAAATGTGATCTGAGTTTGAACTGTGTTAGGTTTAAAACTGAAACCACAGTCTGTGAGAAGCGGGAACAATGGATCCCTAGAGTCAGCCATGCCTGTCATATTCTCAGAGCTTCATGCTTAGATCGTTAAAATCCCTACCACTGGGTAATGCTAAACAACAAGGAAAGGAGGAGGGAATGGGCCTTCAGCTCCTGAACCAGCCTGGTGGTCTCAGGGTCTGCAGCCTGCCTGGATCCCTAACGCTCAGGCAGGCCTCCACGGCTGGCTCCCAACAGTCAGGGGGCAGGCGTCTCCATGTAAATGCTCATCTCTTTCAGTCCAGTTCCTGCACTAATGATGAGAGGCCTGCTTCTTCTGCCAACATGAAAGATCTGGAGGTAGGTGGCCCTGGACAAGGCCCAGGGACCCTGCAGGCCAGTCCCCTGACCTCCTCCCACAGCGGGGCCTCGTGCCCCTCTGCCAGCAGAGATGACCCACACCCTCAGTCCTAATGATTGCTTTCTTTACCCCTCCCCTAACCCTTCTCCACCTCTTCTCTCTGCATGTGCCTCAGAGCCTATACTAAGAACTGGCAATAGCCCTGGATACCAGCTATGCAATGAACAATCAGCTAAATAAAACCATAGAGGAACTGGTAAGAGTCCAGTGGGGTCCCTGATTCCATTCTTGGGCTCCAGTTTCCCCTGGGGTCTCTGAAGCAATGGGCTGGTGTCCCCTGGTGACACAGAAGAAGGGGTGCTGGGGGGCTCTGGCTCAGCTGGAGGGTCCCGGGGCATGGAACATGCAGCATGGCTCTTCTGTTGCTGTCCTGTCTGCCTCCTCTCTCTTCCTTGGGTGCCCCAACTTGAGTCATCACACTTTCATTATGTGGCAGTGGGGCAGAGAGAGAGATGCGGCCTGTCTATCCACCAGCCCCTCCCTCAGTGACTGTCCCTCCTTGCTTTGAGCAGGTGGGCATGTTTCAAGAGGAGAAGAAATACTGCCTATGCCAGATGCAGCAGCTAAAGAACAGCTTGTTCCGGCAGAGAACTCAGACAGGTGAGCTGGGGCTGGGTGGGCTGGGATCAGGCTACTGTCAGAGGCTGTGAGAATGGGCTGAAATGGTCCAGGAAGTTGGGTGGGCGGTTTCATGGCAGAGTGCAAGAGGTCCATGCCAGTAGATGGCAAGTCTTGTCATCTCTGTGAGTCTCAGGGTTCCCATCTGCAATGGGGGGACTAGGGTAAGGGGGACTGAGTGCCCATTATCAGCCATCCACGGTTGTCTTGAGCACAAAAACATAATGAACTCTATTTGAAAGTAACTTGGAGGCCAGGCATGGTGACTCACGCATGTGTTCCCAGCATTTGAGAGACTGAGGCAATAGGATTGCTTGAGCTCAGGAGTTCAAGACAAGCCCAGGGAGCAGAACAAGAACTCACCTGTACAGAAAATAAAAAAAATAGCCAGATAATGGCGGGGTATTCCTATAGTACCAGCTACTTGGGAGATGGAGGCTGGAGGGTTGCCTGAGCCCACTGCTGGCTCCAGCCTGGATCACTCCTAACTCAAAAAAAAAGAAAAGAAAAGAAAGAGAAAAAGAAAAATTGACAATCATTCAGATGTGAGGAATTGCCAGCTAAGAAGCCCAGGTTTGGAATCAGGACCCTGGATTAGGAGCTGAGGACCAAGAAGAGGGTTTTGAGAATCCAGAGGCCCTTATGCTTCCTTTGTCAGCGGAACCTCTATGTCTGGAACCCCCAACAGGGCCCTCTGAGGTAGAACAGCAGTTACAAGCAGATACTGAGCAGCTCCCCATAGAACTGGAGAGACTGGCAGGACAACTCCTGGTCCAGGTGCATAACAATGAGTGTTTGAGCTGCCTGAACCAGGAACAGGAGGAGCTACTGTATGAGTTGGAACAGGCAGCCAAACACAGGGATGATCAGGAAGAACAGCTCCAGCAGGCACTGGAGACCATCCAGATTGACCGTAACACCACAAGCCGTGCTCGCTCCCAGAACAGAGTATTAAAGGAGCACCTGGTTGAGCTACAGAGTGCCTTCATAGGAATGGTGCGCTGCCCCTAGCTGCCTGCCCTCCTCCCATCCCTCAGGTCCTTTGTTTCCCTACCTGTAAAGGGGGCAGCAAGCCCTCCCATG
>NW_007246384.1:23898-26054 GCF_000164805.1 Carlito syrichta | reverse complement strand
GTTTCCTTAACATAAAAGGAAGTTATCCCAGGCATGTTGATTAATGCCTGTAATCCTAGCACTTTATGAGACCAGGGCAGGAGCACCCTTTGAACCTGGGAGGATTGCTTGAGCCTAGGAGTTTGAGATCAACCTGTGCAGCATAGTAAGACTTTGTCTTTATGGAAAAAACCCCAAAACATTAGCTAAATGTGGTGGCACATTCCTGTAGGCCCAGCTCAGGAGGATGGCCCAAGCTCCTGCAGTCAAGGTTGTAGCAAGCCCTGATGGTGCCACTGTAGTGCAGAGTGGGCCATAGAGTGAACCTTAACTCAAAAAAAAAAATAAAAGGAAGTGGGAATTGTCCTCATAGAGGTGTTGAGCTTAAATGAGTGTGTGCCTGTAGTTCTGGCTACTTGAAAGGCTGAGGTGGGAGGATTGCTATTGCCTAGCAACTTAACACTGTGGAGGCTGTGAGTATACCACTGGTCTCATTGCACCACAGCCTGGGTAACAGAGTGGAACTCCAACTCAAAAAAAAAAGATACTTTATGTAAAGTAGTGGGCATTTAGTGTGCAACTCGCAGTAGATGTTGGTTGGCTCCAGCTGCTGTTCCACCCATCTGTGGCCTACAGTTAAAGTGATAGGAAAGGAGGTGATGGGGTGTGAGTCTGGGTGAAGGTGCCATGGGGCTCTGGGGAAGCGGAGCAGTCACTTAGGCCAGGAGTGAGGTAGCTGGATCCACAGTGTCTCTACCACCCTATTTATGGGCTTGAGATCTGGAAGCAGGCCACTGCCTGCCCTCACACCTGGGGTCTTCCTGCAGATGGACCAGAAGAACCAGGAGGCTCAGAGTCTGCAGGAGCATCAAGACCAGTATTTGACCTATCTGCAGCAGTACGTGGCTGCCTACCAGCAGCAGGTGGCCACCTACCAGCAGCTGGTCTCTGAGAAGGAGGCACTGCACAAGGAAATGCTCCTGCATGTGCAGGTCATAGACCAGATAAAACATGAGTCAGTTGTGAGCAAGGCAGACACCGAGATGGCCCATCAGGAATTGCAAAGGGCCCAGTTGAGGGAGGGGCCGGGAGTGGGCCTGAGGGGGAGGGCCTGGCCACTCTGGGCCTTCTAAGTCCTCTCTGCCTGCAGGAGTGCCTGCAAGTCACCAAACAGAAGAACCAGGAGCTGCAGGCCCAGTTGAATCATATAGATCTCCCCTTGGAAGGGAGAGATTCTGAGGAAGCCCGGGGACTCTTGTGGCATGGGACTAAGGGCTTAGAAGAGACTTTCAGAACAGTTGATCCTTCTCCTTGGGTGAGGGGCCGGCTACGGTTACACAATGAGGGTGGGGCAGAGGTAGCCCTGTGCCTCCCTCACCAGGTTGTCTGAGACCCCCTCTGGCTATGCCGCCAGGTTATGTGTTGAGCGATGAGGCAGCAAAGGACAATGATAAAAATAAGGACAAGAAGCATGAGGACAAGGATGAGGATGACAATGAGGAAGAGAAACATGGAAAGAAGGAAAAAGACATTGATGACAAGGAGAAATTTGTAGAGGAAGACAAGCACAGGTATGGCAAGGAGGAGGCACCTGAAGAGGCAGCCAAGTGCATTATGACAAGGACGAGGAGCCTGGAGAGGAGGACAAGGTATTGATGAAAGGAGGAGGAGGCTGGAGAGGATCATGAGGATGTGGATGACAATGAGGAGGAGGAACATAGAGAGGAAGACAAGGATGAGGGCGAGGAGCCTCCTTAATCTAGGCTGATCACCCAAGAGAACCTGGACTGTAAAGAGACCATGATGAGCCAGAACCCCTGCCATTCTCTGGGGCCCTCTGGACACCCTGATCCTCTTGGCTTTTGTGTCCTCTGGTTTCTGTCAACCCCAACCCCTTCCCAAGGCGAGTGTCAGACACCACTGCACCTGTGAGCAACAGGTGTCCCCAGGAGGCCCAAGAAGGGGCCTCCTCTCCATCTCCCTGGCCATTGTTCATCCTGTGGGTTCCCCCCACAAATATGCCTCCCTGTTGCCTGCAGGCGGCCTCCTTGACTGTGGTGCTAACTGGTACTGACAAGGAGCAGACATGGCTGATGGTGGGAGCCGAAGGAGCAGAGAATATGCTGCCCATGTCTGGCCACACTGTCAGCCCCAGTCCAGAAATCACCGGAGGAGGT